>NC_058339.1:16843413-17146443 GCF_905475395.1 Chrysoperla carnea
AGCGCTTTAAGGACCAACACTCGCCAGTAATTGGGAGAGTAATTATTAATTAAAAATTCACTAAATAACATAACCATTCTCATAACATGTTATAAAAGAAAATTTTATATTCGTAAAAAATAATTTAAAATGGAATGCTAGTTACAAATGCTATTTTAAGTTTGTTGAATATTCTAATTGGATGGAAGATGTTTTAATTAATTATTTGTTAATGCAATATGTTTTTCCGCATTACTATCCTACTTATTACATACACCATACACGACTTTAATCAGCCATTGCTAATTGATTAATAGTTTCTATTTGCGAAATTATTTTCTAAATACAAAAACAACTACTACTCAAATTATTTTAGTTTATATTTGATGAATTTTGAACAACAATATGATCTAAGAGCCAGTATATCGTAAAAATTACGATGATCATAATGTCAGGAAAGAGTGCAGTCATCCCCTTTGTAGATCCAAGAATTTGGAAGATAAAACAAAAATATTTCGATTCTTAACTATGAAAATGGTATAACCAAAAATATGTCCGTTATACAGGGTATCTCATTTTAATCTATCACTCCCAACAATTTCGCATAAAAAATAACCTGAATGCCAGTTGTTGGGCTCGTAGGAGTGCACATGAAAGAAACTTTCAAGGTCAAAATCCCTTGAAACTTTCAAGGTCAAAATCCCTTGAAACTTTCAAGGTCAAAATCCCTTGAAACTTTCAAGGAATTTCATTCTTTAATTCATTAAAAAAGGCAGCTCAATTTCAAAACTACATAGATAGAAATCATCAAATTAGAAAATTGTCATCAGATTTATAAAGTTTTTCCCGATATCTTTGAAGAGCTGTCTTAATAGTAATTAAGAATTTGATGGTGTGAACCATAATAATCACACTAGCCTGAATGGCTTTTGCTAACGTATGAAAAGTAATCTCTAACACATATACATTAATTATTGTCGTAAATCATTACTAATACAATTATTAATTTTTTTTCTCGACATCACTAAAAATTTCTTTTTAGCTAACGCCTATAATTTTTTTTTTCAGACATATTCTGGACTGTTTTGTGTGGTAGTAAATCCATATAAGAGGTTACCTATTTATACAGAAAGGATAATGGAAAGATATAAGGGGATAAAACGGCATGAAGTACCTCCACATGTATTTGCCATCACAGACACAGCGTATCGTTCAATGTTACAAGGTAGGTACCAATACCAACATAATTTTAATTTTATACTTTAAATTATTATCAATTATGTTTTAAAAACATCTTCGTTAATTTCAATTTTAAATTTAGCATGAAAATGTTTCATATGAACAACGTTGAACGTATGAAACGAGCCATTGACTTTAAGAATACGTTATTTATTTGAAATGTAAACTATTTTTTTTTTATGATAGTATTTTTGTTTTGATTTTTATTGTGCCAAAAATTTTTAATAATAACAACATGTTTAACGGTTATTGTTTTGATAGCGATTAATTTTCATTGTAAACAATGAAATTGAACATAAAGAGATGCGTAGATATCTATCTGGTAACGATAAAAATATCTCGTTAATATTTAAAGAAAGTTTTTTTTAAATATAAGTTGGATTTGTACATTTATAATTTGAAATAAAATCAAAACAGTATGAGATATCAAGATTATTTTGTTTTAGCTTTAGACATTTAACTTTTTAACTTTAGACAAAAGAAAATACAAGCTGTATAACAATTTTCAGCTTTAATAATTTATTTAAATACCAAGGAAATCATAAATGAATCTGATGTGTATTTATTGTTCATAAATAAGGGCTGACTGAACAGCCTTGTTCCAACACCTAACTGACTGACAATCATAACTGTTATTTATATGCAATATATAATATGTATAACAATTTTCAGCTTAAGTAAATTCATTTTAGTACCACGTAAAACTTAATCGTTTCGATAGCATATACCAACTGTTTTTGTACCATCTAGGCATATACATGTCTGTAGTATGACTGAATACATCCGTTTAGTAATGCATCTAAGCGAGATTATCTAAAAAACTTCCACTCTCCAAGCGTCTCCCAAATAATGTTAAATACATGTATATAATACATCTCGCTTAGATGCATTACTAAACGGATGTATTCAGTCATACTACAGACATGTATATGCCTAGATGGTACAAAAACAGTTGGTATATTTGACCTCTGTCCTATCGTTTGCTTGACTGACCGCAGTATGTGTGTGTACACAACTACTGTTCAACGATTTTCTTTTGGCATGGCTCTTCCATTATTACTGCCCGTTTCCAAATCCATGTCTAGATATGGGTAGATAAATATCCATGCTAGAATAATAATTTCCAGTTCGAAGATTGAGCAATAAAAAAAAATTACAACAAATGAATTTCAGTCAATGTAAATATATTTATTATTGCTTGTTCATAAAATTAAACATTCCAATGTTGACTTCAACAACAAAAATTGTTTTTAATTAATTGATAAAATATTTTGATATTAATTAAAGTAGAACACACAAATGTGCATTGCTTGCAGTCCAACCACTGCACGGTATAGTTAAGACTTTATTTAGTAACTGTATCTATTATTGTTTTGTTTAAAAATGTTTTTTAATATCAACACAATAATTGAATATCAGTTCACAAAAAATAATAATTAAGACTATAAAGTTTGAAATTGTTATAAAAAAAAATGTAATTATGTATCAATTTAAAATTATTTTAAGATTTTCATAAGGTATGATCATAATTTCCAACTAGTTGTCTGTGACTGAGCTTACAAAAATTTAAAGTCGAATTTTTCTTTATCAATAACTTAAATGGGCTTTTATCTCTTGACTCCAACTAATTTTCACCAAACCCATATAAACCTGCATTCTAGTTTTTTAATTCTAAGTTTTTCTAGCTGCAAAGTTAGCGTATTTTCTTTCGATTAATTGCAACAAGGATATATTTTAAATCAAATTTCCTCCGAAAGCTAAAGATTTTCGAACAATGTTTTAAATAAAAAATTTTTTTTTTTTGTGAGGATTAACTCTTTAAGTTAAAGAGTTATTCTATCTCTTATTAGGATTTAATTTGACTATTAAAACAACTCTGAGAACTAGCTCGAATCTCATGTCAAAACCCCATCAAACTTTGCAACTTTTTTCATAAGAGAACATCTTTTATTATATCTCATACACAAGTTGTTTACTTAAATCAAAGTTTAAAGTGCTATCTATCATTCTTAATGGAAAACCTTGTTATAAGTAATATTATAATAATATAATTATACTAAATCCATCAAGATATTTAATATGCATGTTTATTAAATATAATATTGTAATTGATGCTCATCGTTCATCATAATATAGGTACTTTTTATCGGTACAGGAAATGATTACATTTATCAATTAATTATAAATTCTATTTCAAGTGTTACTTTATACTCATTTGTCGTTAAGCGCAGTAGTTTTAGTCAAGATATATTTACGCCTTTTTCAAAATAAACAATAACAATATTTATTCAAGTGTTTCAAAAATGAATCATCTTTAAATTTGTCACAAAGTGCAGAAATTATATCGACTTATTAATAAACACGTGATTTAATAAATACCCTTGAAACAGTTTTGCTAGGAAAATTTCGATGTAATTCCCACTTATTGATAAAATAACAGAATAGTATCCCAACTTCTGTAAATATTTTTTCGTTTCTTTCTATTTATTCAAATGAAAATACGTAATATGCGTTTTCTATTGAAGTGTACAGTCTTATTCTCATTTGTTCAGTGGTATCATGTGTTAATATAACAAAAGTTATTTAAAGTATTATGTACAAAGGACTTTGACTACAGTACACAATGTAAAGGATTTCACTTCAAATCAATTTAACAGATTTTGATTGTTCTATTTTGTAAAGGCAAGCGTTTAATTCAATTTTTATACCATGTATATGAAATATATCAAGGTGTACTAAGTTTAGTCCCAAGTTTGTAACGCTTAAAAATATTAATACTATGAACAAAATTTTGGTATAGGTGTTCATAAAATCGCCTAATTAGTCCATTTCCGATTGTCTGTCTGTCGTCTGTCTATCCGTCTGTCATCACGATTACTCAAAAACGAAAAGAGATATCAAGCTGATTTTTTATAGCTTGCTTAGGACATAAAAAGTGAGGTCGAGTTCGTAAATAAGCAACATAGGTCAATTGGGCTTTGGATCCGTAGGACCCATCTTGTAAACCGTTAGAGATAGCGTTCCTATAATTTTTTTGCTGCAAATTACTAATTGAATTTAAATAATTAACAATCCAAAATGATTAAACAAAAATTAAACGCAGGAAATACCTTATCTAACATATAAAATTATAAAAATAATCGCATGAGAAGTAAAATTATCAGCGAATGCGATTACATTTTTTCTTTTAATTTACGATTTCGGTTTGTATGGCATGAAGCGTTACATATTTAAGATACGCCATTTAAAAGCCTTTTGATTAAAATTTTTACACTTTTAACCATTTTCTAACTTTTTGACATGCATTGTAAGTATTTTTTCCAATAAAAGGTAAAATCAAAAAACCCAATGACTAATATGTCTAGAAAAAAATTAAATATTTTTGAAAGTTATTGTTAAAAATTACCAACAAATATTTAACACTTGATATCATAATTCATAATGTTCTTACGCATGTTCTTGCCAATATTTATGAATCATTAGTAATAAAATATTTGAGTTTTTAAAATCTAAATTAAACAAAGGTGCATTTTGTCTTTAAATATCATAATACAGATAATGATATTATTTGAAAGTAATTTTTACAAAAATTGGTAAAAAATATTATCATCATAAAGATAAATTCCAGCCAAGTACATAAAATTGATTGTTCGAATTGTTAGGAATCCGTAACTGAAATAAAAATTTTAAATATTTTGTCGGTTAGTTAAAATAAAGTCTGCATTATGAAAAGTTAGTAATACAAATTATTTAGTGGTATTTTAAGCTTTTTATTTCATCGTCTAGATTTTTAGGAATATTGATTAAATTAACAAAACGATGTAATAGCTCAGTGTAGGTGATGTAAACTAAATTAGTTTACCATCTCTATAAGTTGAATATTTAAAAATTTTTACATTTTAAGTAATTGTTGTAATTATTACTTATTTGAACACTCTAATGTCATAGTAGAGAGGGTTCCTGTATATTTTTTACGATCAAACATTTTTGTAACAATGTTGGTGACAAATGTCTAGACTTTGCTATTATACCGTAAAAAATAGAAAAATTTGTAACCCCATTTTAACGATCTGTCTCTTTTTTATCTGTATGGAAATTACACTGTGTGCTAATGTTGACAATCATTAAGTTGACAAACATTACATGTTATACAAAGTTTAAAAATACCCTTAACGCAGAAGCGAATTAAATGTCGAAAGCATCCTAGTCAAGCACCCCGTCGGTGCCTCTCGAGCAACCATATATTATAAATTTTAACTAGTACTTATACAATAAGTATATTTTTGTTTAAAAACTTCCACACGCGCCCCTTTGTAACCTCGGGCCCGTAAGCATGTGCCTAGTTTAACTTATGGATAATCCGCCTCAACCCTAACGCATCAATTAAAATTAAATAAATTTAACAAGCCGAGGGGTGGGTCTAGTGCGACCTTTGAGATCCACAAGAATAACTTCCGAATAAGAATAACTTAAATTTGACCGACTCGAAACGACTTAAAAGTTATGAAATTCTTATCGGATCATATTGCCATTAATACGTTTCGATCGATACTTAAACGAAGTCGATATCAAATTTTTGTTCGTGCAATATCGATCTGGAAAAACTAAAAAAAATACTCCACCGATTCGAAACGATTCGACCGAATGTTATGAAATTCTTTTCGGGTCATATTGCCATTAATACGCTTCGATCGACACTGAAACGAAGTCGATATCAAATTTTTGTTCGCGCAATATCGATCTGGAAAAACTAAAAAAATACTCCACTGACTCGACCGAATGTTATGAAATTCTTTTCGGATCATATTCCGTTAATATTTTTTTAAAGCGATATCAATCGGGAGGTCACGAAATTGATCTCTTCTTTCAGCTATTAGTCCTGGGAAAGAGATTTCCGGGACGAAGATTTTAGTAAAGGGATTTAGGTTGAGTTTACTATAATTGGGTCTTATATAAATGTACGCGACTGGATAAAATGTTAAAATTTCATAAAACGGATAAAACATTAGTATTTCATAAAAAGAAAAACAAAATCATAAAAAATATACTTTTCAGAAAATGCAAATCAATAACATAATTCCACACATATGTTGTTATTTTGGTAATGATTCTCTTTGAGCCGGATATAAATATAGATTTCACTAAAAGAATCAGAGGTCAATAACAGACAGGTATTTAAAAATGAATGAATTATTATATTCTACATACATTACATTATTGGGCGCCAAAAAAATATTTCATTTCTTTTGGGTGATGAAAAAGATGTAAGTATGACGATTATGAAAATGTAAAATAATTAAAATTTTATTATGTCCATTGTATTTAAATTTTTGGCACCTACCAAGATTTAAAACAACTTAATAATATACATACATAGGTTTATAAATGGGAAAGTGTCATACCTTGGATTACCTCGGAGTAAAAGAGCTCTTGCATAAGAGATCTGCACAAAGGAATTTGATAAAATTTTGACGTAATAATTTTAAATACAAAATTCCGGCACCTGCATTATATTTAACTTAAATATATTACTTACAGTCTTTTCAAACTTAACCTCCTCAATATTTTACAGTTTATTTAAAATCAAAGTATAGCATAACAAAATACCCACCAATATGCTGTGATGTAGGTTATGTTATGTTATTTTAAACACACACAAAAATACTTTTTGCATTAAAAATTGTATTTCTATTTTATTTGAAAACAAAAGCACATTGATCAACCATTAAATCGATTGCTTGCTTTCTAGTAAGTAAAATTCGCCTTAGTATAGTTGGTATTTCCACGGTACAACATTTTACCTTATGTATACAAATACATATTATTTTAAAATTATTCAAAAATAATATTTTGAAAATACTAATATATTAACATTTTTAAATTGTGTGTTTATTTTTAATCACTCAATTAATTTTATATCACGATATCAAATTTTAATTGTTTTCAATATAATTCTAATTTACTATGATTTTATACGTTCAGTTTTACCTCCGATCAGCTTGTATACCACCTCAAACAAGCCGTACCTACTTAAGTATTTTTGTTTTTAATACGTTCATGGTTCACTTCTGAATTTTTAAATAATGATTAATGTTATCAAGTGGCCACAGTGCTCAACAATTTTCCTGCCGCGTTTTTTAAAACGATAACTCAAATAGGACGTCTTCATGCTCATTTGAAAACGCGGCCTTTTCTAAACAAATCGTAGACAAAAGTTTGATAGACTCATCTAAAGGAAGCCACTCACAAAGTTTCAAGTCTACAAAGATCTAGAAAAATTCTGTCAAACTTAGAGATTTATAGTCAGTTTTGTTTCTACTCTTCAAGAACTAATATTTCCCACATCCCGTAAGGATAGTACAGGGTCGTTTGATCTAAATTCGATTCCCATAATATTAGAGCGGAATCTTTTCTACGCGTGAAAATTGAATGCAAGACACAAACGTATAAATAAATAGCAAAGACGTTTTTTTTTAAATGAAATTATAAATATTTTAAAATACAAACAAGTACTAAAACAAATTTTATCATCATCCACTTCAAATTATTTTTCAAGGACATCGTTTGTGTATTGGCTGTTCATTTGATGTTTTAAATTGAAATTTATTTTGTATGACTGATTTTGTGTTGTATGTTACCAATAGAGTATTATTTTTATTTGCATTTTCAGATAAAATATTATGTTTTGGTTTGTTCAAAAATACCTATGTCCTCGGCAAAATTGTCACATTGGTGCCTTTTCACAATTTCCCACAAATTTTTTTGTAGAAATAGATTTATTTCAAGTTCAAAACGTGTTAATTGATCACAAAGCGAATTAAAGTATGTGCGACAAATCATTAAATCTGATTATTCGCTAATTTATTCGAAGCTCTCTAAAAACGAAATAGTGAGAAGTATAAAAAATCACTTTGTAGTGACTATTCACTATTTTCACTATTTCAAACTTAAGAGAGCATAAGCGAAATAGCTGGCTAAACGCATTCTGGGATTTTTGTAAATAATTGAGTTTCGATAAACATTTTCAAGCCTGTAAAGTTATGAGCATGGAGTATGGAGGGTAGAGATAAAGATAATCATCTCTGTATATAAAAATATCCTCGAAAAACAGAAAATTGGTAACGCTGCTATAGCAAAAGTGTACGTTTTAAAAGAAAGTAATAAAATTAAGATAAAGATCTTAACATGTTATTAGAGAAGGATAGAGAAGTTCACATCAAACACAAAGTAATAAGAGTAAGATGAAAATATAACCAAGTTATTAGAGAAGAGTAGAGAAGTTTATATCAAACATCGCTACACAAGCGCCATTCTGGTCAGTTTTAGAACTATTATTTTGGACACTTTTTTTGCTAATATTTTCACTGAATATAGCTTAAAATGATGAATGAACTAAAACAAAGGTAACAATAAAAGTGTATCTCAACCTTTAACGCACACGAAACGAAAAATTAATAGTTTTATCTTCGAGCGTGAGCATTTAAAAAAAATCTGCATATTGATATCTTTAATAGTTTTTGGTTGATTAAAATAAATATTGATCAATTGTTGTCAAGTCTGTCTTGAAATTCGTAATCAACGTTCAAAATACTTCAAAATATTTTAAGGGTATTCATAATTATCTCAGTGCGGAACCCTTCTAGGTCTGGGATATAAAAATTGTACCCCGACCTAAAAATGTATTTTAACATAAGGTAATTTTTTGTTTCAGAGCGAGAAGATCAATCAATACTTTGTACAGGGGAATCTGGTGCAGGTAAAACAGAAAACACAAAGAAAGTCATTCAATATTTAGCATACGTAGCAGCCTCAAAACCAAAAGGATCAGCAGCGGTAAGTAATCCAAAAAAAAAACTTATTCTTAATTTATTTCTTTTCTGTTGTACACTTTTGATACATGTAAAATTTTATTGCATGCCACTCGAAACAAAAAGCACGACTTTTCTTATGAAGTGTTTCGAAGAATATTATTTTTGGTAAATTTTTTATTTTTTTATTTAAAGAATATTCTGCTGCTTGTAGAAAGACTTATTTCAAAACCACTTTCTAATTAAATGTTTCTATTATGGATATAACTTGCCTCTATTATTTTTGTATTCAGTAACGTTCTATAAATGGTTGTCATACACACTTGTCTTAACCGTATTAGGCGCCTCACTCAATGATCTATCTATCCGTTTACAAAAAAAAAATGTTTCTGTAGGCGTTATAAATTTTTTTTTTGAGTTTATTGTGCTGAGATTTTTAATTTTTCTGTTAGGTAATGATTGATGATAAATTTAACGTATTGATGAATTGTATTTTTTACAAATCAAAAGGCCTTGCCAATAATACGTTTGCTATCAATTGTACGTTTTTTGTTGTCTATTTGAAAAGTTGCAATTACTTTCAATTCTGTTTGTAAATTTATTCAGGATACCGTAACATAGTACATAAATTATAATTGAGCATCTGATATACGATATTATAATTGTGCAAGTTTGGATGGATAGATGGATGTTTGTTACTCAATCACGTCAGAACGGTTGAACGTATCTGGACGAAATTTGGCACAGAGATAGATTATAGCCTAGAATAGCACAAAGGCTTAATTAATTTAAATAGTAACGATAAAAACTCTCAAAATCTCTTATAATCGCGAGTAACACCGCGGGGCGCAGCTAGTAGTATATACATATTTTACCTCGTATAAGATTAAAGCGTTCTATTAAATTAATCCGAAAACCTTGCTGTTTTAGAATTCGTCCATGAAAGGTTTTCTTGATATCTTTGTTTTAATCGAGTAGCTAAAAAATTGAATTTTCCGGCCACCATTTTAAATTTGCACATTTTATAGCCTGATTTAGATTTAGCGACCTCGCAAATCCCCAGATCAACATCGTTTTCTTATTTTATAGTTAGATTCAAATTCAATAACCCAAAAGCCTCCAGAATGGTATTTTCATCCTTATTTATTTTTTTAAATACGTTTCGGGAGCATATAAGTCAAATTTCTGAAAAAAGGGAGTAGGGATGGGTCACAAAATAATTTAAAGAGCTTAATTACAAAGAAAATGAGCCGTGTTAGATCGAAATTGGTTCATTATCAAAAAAGTTAGTTAGTGGGAAAATCATAAGTGACCATAAATCTAACTCACTCTCTACTATTTCCAGCATGATATTTGCAGTTCCCATGCTTAAACTATGGCAAAATGTTTTCCAACAGAATTTAACGAGAAATTAAATTGAAAAACGACACGTCCAAAGTTGCAACTATGGGATCCATCAGCTATTATTCTGAGCTTGTGAAAAAAAATAGCCAATCTTTTGACAAGTCATGCTGGGAATCCCTTAAGTAATATTTTTAATGTTTGCCTCAAAAAGAACACCCTGTATTTTATGCACGTTTACAGCTATCGAAATTTTGTACATACAATAATTTCATTTCATTACTTGTTGATAGGCCAGACATTTAATTTCCAAAAAGAAAGTCCGTTAAAATTTATGAATTTATATCTTGATTAATTTATTACATTTTTAATAACAATTTTAATTGTACAAGAACAAAAAATGATGACGTTTTTATATAAATAATACCCAAACAACATTAATTAACATTTCATATTATTTATGATCTAATTTCACCAATTATGTCAAAATATTATCTGAAAATTATACTCAAATATAATAAGAATATTATTTGATTGAAGTTGAAGTATTCAGTTTTATATGGATATGATGGATGTAAAGGTAATTTTTCAAAGTATATACGGCGTCATATTTATCTTTGACTTGGATATCCGTTTATAGTCATCACCATATTTGGTGTTTATTATATTATGGTGTAATAATATTAATAACAAGCACCAATCTTGTTTACTTAACATCAGGAGCGTAGCTACCGCCATATCAAAGATAGTAATGATTTAAGGACCTCTCCAAATCAAACAACAACATAAAATCTATCATAATCTTCTTTATATATACAAATTACGTGTCACGTTGTTTGTCTGCGATGGACTCCTAAACTATTGAACTGATTTTAAATTTGATTTGCACATTGTGTGCAATTTGATCCAATTTGAAAGATAGGATAGCTTACATCTCAATTTATAGGCGTAATATTATTTTATTGCAAATTATTTGACAGTCACAATTATCTGTTAGCTCAAAACGATTCTAACAGATGGCGATATCTGTTGACTGGATTGAGTAAGTATTCAATAGATGGCACTATATTAAAAATACAAACGTTTCATATAAGCTTTCTATGTAAAAAAGCATCGGGGTATATCTTCATAACTAATGTACTCCTACTGTTCCCCTTGAATAGTTTACTATAATGCAATATAAGCAGAACCTTAGCCATAGCAACGCGTGGCCGGATCTGTTAGTGTATAATAATAATGGAAGCAAGTGGTTTTTCACCGGAATAGATTAAAGGACCCCTCGAACCAGAATCCATCTCAAAATTTATCAGAATATATAATAATAATGATGGTGGCAAGTGGTTAATTTCACCGGAATAAGTACATTCGAAATCTGGAGTTATTCATAAGAATACTCACAAAAACAGTTAAACAGTAGAACGCCAATAAAATGAACAGCTATAAAAAAAACTATGTCGGTACAAAAATTTTTACGGTTCTTTTACCAACAGAAAGTCGAATTCTCTTGAACGAAACGTTTTCGAAAAAGAACCCTTCCCTCCAAGCTCCCAGCTACGCTCCTGTTTGACATAGAGTTTAAGTATAGTACATAGTATTTGGTCTTGGCAACAATATTATAATATGTACTTTACTGGTCAGCTCGTTTAACTTATAATGGACCACTTCTCACAAACAACTAGACTTATTTGTAAAATTTAAAAATATAGGTTTTTAGTTCAATACAATATTCTTTTTATTGCACATGGAATATTTTTTTTATTTTTCATTAATTTTGCATTTAAGATTAAGTAATTATTAACTGTTTGCCTATTTTTAGTTAGTTGACAAATATTCAAAATATATATTATTTATAAACTATCTTCCGTGGGAAATTTCATAAATATGGAAGAAGTTTATCGTAATGAGACAAATCTCTTTAAATGGAATAAGTTTTTCCCTATAATCGTATTTTTAAATTCCAATATGTTCATGTGACAAGTTAACAAAATTAATCTATTCCGTGCAATTTTTTTCTTTATGGAACGCAAAGATACAGTGTGAGTACTATCAAGCAACTGAGTTGTCCTTCTACGAAGGGGTTGCCAGAAAAAGTATCAAAATAGTCTAAATGAAATGTCGCACAAGCATCAGGCCGGTTTCAAGTCCAAATCGAGCCTATTTCGAAAAAGATTACGAATATCTGAAAGTACTTTTCCAAGAGGTTATTTTGTGCGCTGATCACGAATTTTTAAGTCATTCTGCTGCCCAAAATGAGGAAAAAAAAGATGTGCCAATTTGGCGCATTTTTATCGCAGCTATTGCTTTTGTATTGATAATGGAATTTCGAAAAAATTTCGGCTTCTAAATCAACCATTTCCCGGAAAATCGTCAAGTTTAAGTCAAAAAATGCAGTTATTGAAAAAAAATCAAAATAAGTCTTGAAGATTTAGATCAATATAACCTAAAAATATCATTCATTGCAGTCTTGGCTAATACCCTGACTTTTGAGGTATCTTTGAAAAATTTGGGCCTCGAAAAAGTAGTAAGTTTGTGAGGTTAGAATTATTTTAGGTTGGCCAAATTTTATACGTAATTAAAGTAGGCTACGGTCGAACTTTTGTATCCGGCCGATTTATTTTATCACCTAGAACTGAAGATATTGATCAAAATGCGTTTGGGGCTGCTCTAAGCCCAATTTTGTGCCTAACAAAAAAAAAGTGATAGATTTGGGCACCCTTAGTCTAAAATTAAATTTGCGAAATTATAATATTCGAGTTTCGAAGTTCAACTGTATTTTTAAAGAAACTGATTTATATTTATCGTTTCAAAAATAATTAACTGAATCCATTCCATTTCATTACACAATATTATTGTTTAAGCTTTGTTCTTTAGTTAAAAGAGAACAAAACAAATCATATTTCTGGTTTAAATCTTTCAATAGACATAATAAATTAGCATTTAATGTTTTTAAATAAAAAATAATATTTTTGGCGAACTCATGTGTAAATATTTAATCGAACAACTGATATATAATTTTACAAAAATAATAATCAAAATAGATTGTTGCCAGCAAAAATTAAAATTTTGATTTATGAATATAATTTGTACGATTTTTATTTTATTATTTTTATATTTAGTGTTTTTATTGTCACGTATTATAGACGAATCATTTTAGATCAAAAAAAGCCTAAAATGAAGAATTTGTATATACCTCAACCTATCGGGCCGGTTTTTTTTTTAAATGTTCAGAAAGGTCCATATATCAAAAACTGCATCAAACTTTTTGCCGCTAGAAAGTTTGACCATTGCTATGGGCCAAATAAGTCCATTGTTATAATCCATTTCTGAGATGATTTTGGAAAATTTTAAAACCTTGAAAATATGCAACAAAATTGGCCAGAAACGTATACTCGGAGGTTTTCGAGGTAACTGATCACTATTCCAGAGTCAGAATTTCGATATAATCCCCTCTCTTGGAGTAATTTTTCCCGCTGGTCAAAAATTGCAATATTCTGTAAATATTCAATAAAATTGACCAAAAAGTATGCTTCTAAAATTTACAGATTATTGCAATTTTGGACCAGACAGGTGAATTACCCCAAGAGGGGGGGGGGATTATATCGAAATTCTGATTTCGGAATAATTAGTTTCTGGCCCATATTTTCAAAGTTTGAAAATTTTTAAAAATCACCTCAGAAATGGATTTTAATTTTTGACCCATTTGGCCCATAGCAAATACCAAAATTTTCCAACGGAAAAAGTTAGGTGTAGATCTTGATATATGGACCTTCCTGATCATTTAAAAAAACAAAAACTTTCCCGATAGGTTGAGGTACAAAAAAATTGTCTATGAAATGCTAAAATGACACGACTATTAAAAGAATTTCAAATGTAAGCAATATTATTTTTATAAAAATTCAACAAAAGTACATGACATTACCTCATATATTTGTTTTATAATGTTTTTTTTTTCTCAGCATGTCATTATGTAAATATTTAACATTTTTTAGTAGAATTTTTATTGTCACAATTTTTTTAGAACATATTTTATTCAGTTTTTTACTTTGTTATTTTTCAAGATCAAGTGTGATTAGATAGTGTATGTTAAAATTTACATACCTATTATTGTTAGTCTACTAAATCCCAAGCCAATTCTTCGATTATACTATTTTAAAAACTCAATAATTGTATTGACCTCTGATCCGAATGACGATTTGATTTATCATAACAATTTCAGAAGAAAATATTTTCTTGTTTTCATACTTTTAAGAGCGCGATTCTGTAATTGTCGGGGTTTTAGTTTTCGAACTTTTAGTTATTTAAACCATTTGGGGTTATAATTTCTTGAGAAAGTATAACAACAATATGTTACACAATATATATTTGAAAAGAGCTTTCATAGCTTTATGTTCCCTAGAGGGCGCCGTATTAAATTTAATGTGACGGTACATAGCCTATAACCAGCGGATGATCAAGACGCTTCTAACGATACCTCATTTGTCAAATTATGATAAGTAGTTTAGAAGCTAGGTCAGAACAGATGAACATACATATCGGTCAAACACATAATCCTCGCCATAGACCTTTTCATCGATTTGCTTTTGTTTCGGACAGTTATCAAAAAACTATTCAACCTAAGAAAGTTAAATATATTTTATCTTTATCAAACAGCGCTTCTTGACAAGGATAGAAGATTTAAGATATGTCTTTACTTGATTGAAAACAGTCCGAAACAAAAAAAAAATCATTTTGTAAATGCAAAGCCCTATTGTGTAGTCGGGGTAAAAAGTCTATTTTCCACAAATATTTACCTTTTCCTAATACTTTAAATTTATATCATTTGAAAATTTAGACATTTGAAAATCATACAACACATTAAAAAATCCTTTGTTCTAATTCATCCGCCGTTTTCCATGTTATTCCTGAGACATTTTATACAAACACTGTTAAGTTGATTGTTTCTGCTATATACATTTCCCTATCACTATTCCCGAATATTGTATTTGAAATAATACCCCATTGTGAAAATAAACTAAGTAATTAGAAAAAATGGAAATCATCTTTTACCCTTATTTATTTTTATAGAAAGTGGTTTTTTTGTTGATTACTTAGAAAATAAGTAGAAATTTCTTTGCTTATTTCGTAGTTGAAGCTTTTGAGTTATAAAAAATTAGCATGTGTAAAGTGTACTATTCTACAATTTGAACTTTGTAAATATGTAATACATTATATCTTTTTAAATGAATAATTGTAAATGATTTAAATTTTTATTCTGTTTCGATTTATTCTATGTGGCGGTCCATTTGGGTTCATTTAACGAATGATCTGTTATATTGTTGTGGCTCTGTATCTATATATGCACACTTTGATATTCTTTCTGCATGTGATGTGTAGCCGCCAAATCCAGCATTAATCGTAAGTATTTTTTTAGATTACTTTTATTTTCTTAATTTACTTTATAAGGTCAATGGTATCAATTTAGAAGTTTTTGAAAAGATAAACACTTTTCAATCATTATTTTAATTGATCAGACATTTTAAGTAATTAGTAGGTACACGCTAAAAATTTTATTTATTAAGCCCATAAAAAATTACTCAAACATATTGTAATAATTTAGTAGTCAAATTTGGATGTTTTTTCGGTTATTTTCTAAAACTTGATTATAGACATTCTGATTATAGTGACATCTTATAAAAAAGTAAAAATCAGCTGGGCCAGTTTTTGTAGTAAATTGAGATCTAAGGCTGTCCCAAAGTTTTTGATTTAATTTTTGAATTTTCAAATTATCTTTGGTTATAAAATGGTGTTAAAAAATTACAGGATGCATCACTATTAATCGGATATTCACTATCAATCGAAATTAACCTGTTCCCTTTAGAGATTCAATCTTGGATTTTTTTCATTATTGAACTTTCTGTTCAAAGAAAGGCCATTCGGCTGACATAAAATTGTATCGCAATCACTTACAGACTCATTTTGATTGATATTGAATCTCCGGTAAAACTCACGCTGTAACGAAGTCACCGTCTAGTGTCTTCGAAAAAAAAAAAAAAAAAAAAAAAAACAAGCATACTCGAATATACGTTGTTCTAGCGTTCTCGATGATGACGACAACTCAATCCTTTGAAAAAATGGTCATTTTTCTCCAACCGTTTCCAAAAGTTAATTTATGAAAAAAAAAACGGAAAAATATTCTTTTAACTAAATTTTCAACGTGCATTTAAATTGACCACGTCGTTATTATTTTCTGCAGTGGCTTCCTGGTCCTTTTTAAAAATATAAATTTCAGAACAGTTTCCTGTATTAATCGTGGTGTTATTCAATTTTTCGTTTCATTAAAATTTCAAAATGCTAAAACTTGCAAACACAACATTTTTTGTTTGTTTTCTGTTTAGTTTCATTTTTTTTATATTTATTAAACTTAAGCAAATATTTAATAATGAAATAGTTTTAGTTTTGTTTAATTAATAGAAAAGTTGTGTAATCGTATTAATTATTCCAATGTTTATGTTAAAAATAATTATGTATGTTTTTTTATTTTAAAATAATATCTTAATAATTATTTTAACATATACTTTTTTATTCGCCTAATTCAGTTCAGTAGTAGTTGTTAATTATCTACTTATCAATAAAATTATAATTAAATGCAATATAATTAATTAGCAGGTTGTTAATATACCAAATATATAGGTGAATCGATTTAATTTTGATCCAAAAAGTATAAAAATCAGGTTATTTTAATGATTGAATGCAGAGTTTCTGAGATAACGCAATATTTGGATCGATTTTAGTCAGTATCTCAAAAATTATTCGACCAGTCAACAAATGCACCCGATTTTTGTTCTTTTTGGGTCAAAATTACCTTATATACTGAGCAATTTTTGCAATTTTTTAAGGGGTACCTCTTTAAAAAAAATTGAGAAAATCGGGCAAAAATTTTTGTTGAAACTCGGTAAATGGAGTATTATACTTTAAGTATTATATCTATTTCCTTTTAAGATCTAATTTGAATATTATAACAACCCGGAAAACTAGGTCCAACCTGATTTCAAAACATCATGTTCCCCATCAAACAGGAAATCGACTACAGAAGCAGTACCATATCAAAATTTTGAAATCGGACAACGGGATCTTAAAATTAAAAAAATGTCCTATATGTATACTTTTTTATATTTATGTAAAATAAATGGTCTTCCCAAAAAAACGTGCTTTATTGTGCTCGCAACTGGGTACAACCTCTTAATGGTTTCTGAAACTTTCGCTAAAATCGCTTAAAAACAGTACTTAGATCTCAAAATAATTTCATTTTAAAATATAGTACACATTTCAATAAAATTAGTAACATTAGGCTTCATTTTGTTTACACGCTATCGCTTAGAGCCCTACCAGACAATTCTCGGTAAGTATTATTTTAGGAAAAAAGGAATTGTTTTTTATTTCGTTTGTTTTTAGTTTCGCAAAATCATGTCAATCGTTTAGATAATTTTTAAAAAATGAGTTTCTATAGAATGCTTGTGTGAATTCATTTAAAATGCTTTTGAATGCTACGTTTTAATGTTTTGAAAAATTGGTTGTGAATCATCTTCTTCACAATGTCCTAATTTCATTGAAATACATCAATCGTTTTACTACAGGAAAATTAACTGCAATTTGTTTGATAATTTTGTACAAATATAAACAAATTTTTTTTAGCCATTAACTAACATTTTTTTCTTAATTTTTAGGGTGGATTAGAACAACAATTACTTCAAGCAAATCCAATACTTGAAGCTTTTGGTAATGCTAAAACTGTTAAAAATGATAATTCATCTCGTTTTGTAAGTATAAATCTTCTATTCACACTGCTCCTTAAAACTATTTAAGCTTCAACACATTTATGATGAAAAACTATCCTTGCGCACTGATTGATATTTTTCAAAGTGCTGAAATATTGTGGCTTTAACTGATTTTTGAAAATTACTTGAAAAATTTTTTAATTTTCTCGTAACAATAATGTACTGGAGCAGTTTAAAATATTTCTTCATTCTAATCTTAATAAAACGATTTGTTTTAGGGAAAATTTATTCGCATTAATTTCGATGCTTCTGGTTATATTGCTGGAGCAAATATTGAAACGTATCTACTTGAAAAGTCACGTGCTATTCGACAAGCACGAAATGAACGAACCTTCCATATTTTCTATCAACTATTAGCGGGCGCATCTCCCGAACAACGAAGTAAGTTATATTTTAATAATAAATTTACGCTTCACCGAAAATCAAATTATAATAGTCTGAAGAATTTTTAAATTAAAAGTTATGGAATTTTAAGGTTAAGATGACAGCACCACGAGTAAAAAAAGTTCTAACTTCGAAATTCTATTAAGTATTTTTAATGAAGTAATTATTTGTAATATATTACTTTCTCATTTAAAAATTCGATAATGTCTATTTGAAAAGCATTTTCGTTAGGACTTCCATTAAAGTTTGATTTTTATTTTTTAAACTTATGGATATTTACTAATTTTTTCTATTCATTTATTACAGAGGAATTCATCTTAGAAGATTTAAAGGCATATCCATTTTTGGCTCCGGATTCTCATCAAGTACCAGGTGTAGACGATGAAGCCGAATTTCAAGCAACTGTAAAATCAATGAATATAATGGGTATGACACAAGAAGATTTCAGTGCCATCTTTCGTATTGTATCTGCTGTAATGTTATTTGGTATGATGCAATTTAAACAAGATAGAAAATCAGATCAAGCAATTTTACCAGATAATACTGTAGCTCAAAAAATAGCACATCTATTGGGATTGTCTGTGACACATATGACAACAGCATTCTTGACACCAAATATAAAAGTTGGTCGTGATTTTGTTAAAAAATCACAAACCAAAGAACAAGTTGAATTTGCTGTTGAAGCCATTGCCAAAGCATGTTACGAACGTATGTTTAGATGGCTCGTAACTAGAATAAATCGATCGTTGGGTAGAACTAAACGTCAAGGTGCCAGTTTTATTGGTATTTTGGATATTGCTGGTTTTGAAATATTCGAATTGAATTCGTTTGAACAACTTTGTATCAATTACACTAATGAAAAACTCCAACAGCTATTTAATCATACCATGTTCATATTAGAACAAGAAGAATATCAACGTGAAGGAATCGAATGGAAATTTATTGATTTCGGGCTAGATTTGCAACCAACAATCGATTTAATCGATAAACCAATGGGAATTATGGCTTTATTAGACGATGAATGTCTATTGCCAACAACCACCGATAAAACATTTGTAGAAAAATTACTTTGTGCCCATTCAGTACATCCTAAATTCATGAAAGCTGATTTTCGAGGAAATGCAGATTTTGCAATTATCCATTATGCTGGTAAAGTAGATTATTCTGCTGAAAAATGGTTAGTTAAAAATATGGATCCATTAAATGAAAATGTTGTATCATTGTTACAAAACTCATCCGATCCATTTGTCGTACATATTTGGAAAGATTCCGAAATTGTAGGCAGAGCTAAGGGTATGTTCAGAACTGTTTCCGCATTATATAAAGGTCAATTAGCGAATCTAATGGATACATTGCGTAATACAAATCCAAATTTCGTACGTTGTATAATACCTAATCATGAAAAACGTGCTGGAAAAATTGATGCTGCTTTAGTTCTTGATCAATTAAGATGTAATGGTGTACTGGAAGGTATTCGTATTTGTCGTCAAGGTTTCCCCAATCGAATACCTTTCCAAGAATTCCGTCAACGATACGAACTATTAACACCAGATGTAATATCAAAAGGTTTTATGGATGGTAAAAAGGCTTGTCAAAAAATGATTGAAACCTTAGAGTTAGATTCTAATTTATACAGAATTGGTCAATCAAAAATATTCTTCCGAGCTGGAGTATTGGCGCATTTGGAAGAAGAACGTGATTTCAAGATATCCGATTTGATTGTTAACTTCCAAGCTTTCTGTCGTGGATTTTTAGCTAGAAGAAATTATCAAAAACGTGTCCAACAATTAAACGCTATTCGTATTATTCAAAGAAATTGTGCAGCGTACTTAAAATTACGAAATTGGCAATGGTGGCGATTATATACTAAAGTAAAACCTTTGCTCCAAGTAACAAAACATGAAGAAAAATTAATGCAAAAAGAAGATGAGTTACGACATGTAAAGGAAAAATTAGAAGTTCACGAAAAAACAGCTCAAGAATATGAACGGAAATACCAACAAGCAATGGAAGAAAAAATTCAACTTTCTGAACAATTACAAGCCGAAACTGAATTGTGTGCAGAAGCTGAGGAAATGAGAGTACGTTTAGCTGCTAGGAAACAAGAATTAGAAGAAATTCTTCATGATTTAGAGGTAAGAGTTGAAGAAGAAGAGGAAAGAGCCGCAGCATTAATGAGTGATAAGAAAAAATTACAAACAACCATCCAAGATTTAGAAGATCAATTGGAAGAGGAGGAAGCGGCTAGGCAAAAACTTCAATTGGAAAAAGTTCAATGTGATGCACGTTTAAAGAAACTTGAAGAAGAGTTAGCTCTTAGTGAAGATTCTAACCAAAAATTGATCAAAGAGAAAAAAGTATTAGAAGAACGCGCTGCTGATTTATCACAAACTTTAGCAGAAGAAGAAGAAAAGGCAAAACATCTTGCTAAACTTAAGGCTAAACATGAATCAAGTATTGCTGAATTAGAAGAACGAATTCGTAAAGATCACCAACAACGACAAGAATCAGACCGTACTAAGCGAAAAGTAGAAACAGAAGTAAACGATTTACGTGAACAATTATCTGAACGTAGAGCACAACTTGAGGAAATGCAAACGGCATTAGGTAAACGTGAGGAAGAGTTAACTCAAGCACTTGTTCGAATAGACGAAGAAGGTGCTGCAAAATCTCAAGCTCAAAAAGCACTTCGTGAATTAGAATCGCAACTAGCCGAACTTCAAGAAGATTTGGAAGCAGAAAAGGCAGCTCGTAGTAAAGCTGAAAAACTTAAACGAGATTTAAATGAAGAACTAGAAGCGCTTAAAAATGAACTACTAGATTCATTGGATACAACTGCCGCCCAACAAGAATTAAGAAGCAAACGTGAACAAGAACTTGCAACTTTGAAAAAAACATTAGAAGAAGAAACCCAAGTGCATGAAGTAACCTTAGCAGACATGCGGCATAAGCATACACAAGAGCTTGCTGCTGTCAATGAGCAATTAGAAGCCCTGCGTAAAGCTAAAGTTGGTTTAGAAAAGGCGAAACAAACCTTAGAAGCAGAGAATGCTGATTTAGCAACTGAATTACGAAGTGTAGGTGCTAATAGACAAGAAAGTGAACGGCGTCGTAAACAAGCAGAAGCTCAATTGGCAGAAGTACAAGCAAAATTGTCCGAAATTGAAAGATCACGCAGCGAATTATCCGAAAGGTTAGTTAAATTACAAAATGAAACAGAATCATTAACTCAACAACTTGAAAAAGCTGAACTGCGAGCAGCAGCTGCATCAAAAACTCAAGGAACTGCTGAAGCACAATTAGCTGAAGCGCAACAGGCATTAGAAGAAGAAACTCAACAAAAATTAGCCTTAAGTTCGCGTTTACGCCAGTTAGAATCTGATAAAGAAGCTTTGCATGAACAAATCGAGGAAGAAGAAGAAGCTAAGCGTAATTTAGAAAAACAAGTAACCGCTTTAACTGTGCAATTGGCTGAAGCTAAAAAGCGTGCAGATGAAGAAAGTGAACAAGTTAATGCTCTTGAAGAAATTAGAAAGAAATTATTAAAAGATTTAGAGGCTCTCCAGAGACAAGTTGAAGAATTACAAGCTGCTAATGATAAATTAGACAAAAGTAAGTACAAATTTTAATTTAATATCAATAAGGAAATACAAACACTCGAAATAAAATATATTCAAAACGTGAATATTTTTAACTCTTTGAGTTTAATAAGCATGAGTTTTGCATAAATGAGTTTGTCCATCTCATTTTGAGCTTTTAAATTTTAAATGAAACATTCTTCATGAAAAAAATCTAAGCTCATCGTTAATCTTTATTGCGACCCTTAGACCAATTTCTTTGAACTGAAATCTGATCTAAAAATCGACCTGAAATTTAGGCTATTGTAGACCTAAATAAAAACTTTCTCTCATTGTTTTGAATTTAAACATTCAATATCAGGTTTCCCATACTTCGAAAGTGGCTAGTAAATATCCTTAATTCGTTCCCGCCAAGCTTTAATCTTTTTATAACAGGCACGATAAATATGCACCCTGTAGCATTTTTTGTTAGCAAATATTAAATAACCCTGATAATAATAATCAACTCATTAACTCGTTTTTAGGTAAGAAAAAGATTCAAGCTGAATTGGAAGATGCAAACATTGACCTGGAAGTTCAACGATCAAAACTTGTTGAACTAGAAAAGAAACAAAAAATATTCGATAAAGTTTTAGCGGAAGAAAAAGCAGTTAGTGAACAAATTGCTCAAGAAAGAGACGCAGCAGAAAGAGAAGCTAGAGAAAAAGAAACAAGAGTATTGTCACTTACACGTGAATTAGATGAAGCCAGTGAAAAACTTGAAGAACTAGAACGAGTTCGTAGACAGTTACAAGGTGAGCTAGACGATTTAGTCAATAGCCAAGGAACAGCAGATAAAAATGTTCATGAATTGGAAAAAACTAAACGTGCACTAGAAGGTCAATTATCAGAATTACGATCACAGAATGAAGAGCTTGAAGATGAATTGCAATTAACAGAAGATGCTAAACTACGCTTAGAAGTGAATATGCAAGCATTACGAGCACAGTTTGAGAGAGATATTCAAGCTAAAGAAGAGCAAGCTGAAGAAAAACGACGTGGTTTAAATAAACAATTACGCGATCTAGAATCAGAACTCGATGAAGAACGTAAACAACGAACTGCTGCGATGGCTTTACGTAAGAAATTAGAAGGCGACTTAAAAGAAATGGAAGCTCAATTAGAAATGCACAGTAAAGTAAAAGAAGATGCTCTAAAACAATTGAAACGTTTACAAGCTCAATGTAAGGATGCTCAAAGAGATGCGGAAGAAGCGCGAGCAAGTCGTGATGAACTCTCTGCAATTAGTAAAGAAACTGAACGTAGATTAAAATTACTTGAAGCAGAATTATTACAAGTAACAGAAGATCTTGCAGCATCAGAAAGAAATCGACGTGCTGCTGAAGGCGAACGAGATGAACTACAAGAAGAAGTCAATTCAAATACTAGTAAAACAACATTATTAATAGATGAAAAACGCCGATTAGAAGCCCGAATTGTAACATTGGAAGAAGATATTGAAGAGGAACAAAGCAATAACGAAGTATTACTTGATAGAACACGTAAAGCACAACTGACAATTGATCAATTAAGCACAGATTTAGCAGCAGAACGTTCTCAAACACAAAAATTGGAATCATCACGGGTACTATTAGATCGTCAAAATAAAGAATTAAAAGCTAAATTAGCAGAATTAGAAACGGCACAACGTACACGTACGAAAGCAACAATTGCAGCATTAGAAAGTAAAATAAGTAATTTGGAAGAACAACTTGATGTTGAAGCAAAAGAACGATTCGCACAACAAAAGACAACTAGGAAATTAGATAAACGATTAAAAGAAATATTGTTACAAGTGGAAGATGAAAGACGGCATGCTGATCAATACAAAGAACAAGTTGAGAAGATGAATGCTCGAGTGAAAACATTAAAGAGACAGTTAGATGAGGCTGAGGATGAAATTAGTAGAGAGAAAACAGCCAAACGAAAAGTTCAAAGAGAATTCGAGGAAATGATTGAATCACATGAATCTATGTCTAGAGAAATCAATAATCTCAAAAGCAAATTGAGGTAAACAATTCAATATATTTACATCTTTTTATATTACTTTTATTATTTTTGATAACTTACTAATAACTGGGGTGGTGCACTTTTATTATTTACATGGTGTGTGGTGTTGTTTTTTTTGTTGCATGCTTTAATACGTACAGGAAGTCTTCGTCGTCATCTAGACAAAACACGTAGGTAATTTAGGTTGTCGTTGGTTATTTAGAGTTTACGTAATACTTATAAATTATATATAAATGAAATTTGTGTGTTTTTTTTTAAATAGATTCGATTCTTTGCTTTATAGAAAATATATCTCATCGTTAGGGTTTTTCTTAACAAGCTTTCTTTTAACAGTAGTTAACACATCGCAAAAGGTTAAAATGAAGAGCGAGCGTGCATCAGCGAAATTCGAACCGAAATTTTCGCGCATTCGGATCTAAGAGTAAAACGGAGAACTTAACCTTTTTTTAGATCGGTTAATATCAGTAAAATTTACTTTGCTTTTTATTAATAAAATTAACAAAAAACATTAATTCCTTTTTGAAAAGTTTACGAATTCGGGAAGTTTTCCTTGAAATAGGCTTGCATATAACAATAAAGCTTATTTAATGCATGTGCTTTATACTAAAAATATCATTTATGTTGTAGTAAAATCACCAAATAGCTTTTATAAGATTTGTAGTAGAAATGTTTATGGAAGGGGAGCCTACGATGCTAAATGTGTAGTATCTCGAGCGTTGTCGAGCCCTATTGAATTTTGTAGCGTAGATGATTTTAACAAAAAAGATCCTATACAGTAGGCGGGGTATATCCTATACAGTAGGCGGGGTATATCCTATACAGTAGGCGGGGGTATATCCTATACAATAGGCGGGGTACTTACAGGCTTTAGAAAATTAAAAAAAAAATAGATCCATGGAGTAACTCGAGCGCGTCAGATATTGAAACTGTAATACTTCCACGTATCTCTGATAACGGAAATCTTTTAATCTGAGGTTATATTATACGTTTTTTGTATTCCTTGAATTTTCCCTTCAAAATAAAAAAATATTGACAGCGGTCGAGTAACGTTTTTTTTTTGCTTCCCAATTCCTTGCGCCATGCTTAAATCGTCACATTATTGAAATGTACACTTTCTAGCATGTAATTAACAACCCACCATATCTTAACCTGACGCGCTCGAGTTAATTCACCTATCGATTATTTTACCAATCTGATCGTCTATTCTACGTGTGCGTCACTATATTTAGAGCTAATATTTGGTGAAGGTACTTAGGAAAGTCCAAGAAATCCCTCATATGTTTATCAGACGCGCTCGAGTTACTAAAATCTCCTCTTGGGATCCCCTACTATTATTGAAAGCAAAGAAACGAAAATACTATAACTATACAATTTTAGCGTGTTGATTGAAAATTAAAATAACTTTTTATTAATAGGTTTGAGCTGGGTATGGGTATTCAATTTTAATTGGAATATTTAATGAATTGTCTAATATTATTGTAAATGGTGAATTTGTTTTGCATACCTTTTTGAAATGACGATTTATTAATATCTATATGTTAACTTCATTTAAATTAGTGGTATGCTTTGAATTATCAATCAATAAGGACTGAAAGATGGCGATATATCTTATTCGACGGTGTTCTCAATTATGATGCCTCCGATAAAGACATGTAAAAACTACTAATATCATTAATGGAAAATTTGAGGAACCGTGCATGGCTATGTCGATTATTTCATTCTCAATTGTACCCTAAAATATGGAAGCCCTTCTCGCCTTTGGGCAAAGAATCAAACTAGGGCTGTAATGAACTATTTTTCCCACGCATATTCAGTATGAAAAGTACTTCTTTTCTTACGAGCGTAGATAAATAAAAATCTTTCTTTATCGGAAGCATAAACAAAAAAATCTTCCAGTAAAATCATCTTTCAGTCTAATAATAATTTATTCTTAAGTACGTGTTTTTTGTCCGCCTTCAAATATGTATTTTGTAACTAAAAAAAATCAATTTAGAATTTACTTGCATGAGGTTTGGCTTATTTTGATTAGGAAATTTTTAAAGCTTATTTGCTTTTATTTTGTTTAAATTGTACAGTGTTGAATAAAAATCTTTATTTTAAGTAAAATTTGATATGCCTAACACAAGTATTAAAACTATTATAATAAAACAATAAAAAAATGTATCAAAAAACTAGATAATAACTTAAAATGAAGCCTTTTAGTCTTTTTCACTCATATTTAATATTTTTTAAAGTCTGGTAATATAACGTCTGGTAATAAATAACTTGTTAGTACTAAAATATACAAACTGAGTGAACAAGGCTTTTGGGAATTTTACTAATGTAACTTTTTAACGAAAAATATAAATATTACTATTCAGCATTGCATAGGATTTCCAAAAGTCATTGGATTACGTTTCGTTATATTTTGTTGTATTTTTAATAATGAATTTTAAAACTTCGTTTGAATAAAAATGGAACTTAGTTAATGACTTAAATAAAATAACTTAAGGTTGATATATTGGATGTTTTTTTATCAATGTTGGTGTCGTGTTTTGCTCGCTCAGCGGCAATATGACTGACTGTTGGCTTGAGCAGGCATAGATAAAAAAGAAGCATCCATTATATCAAACTGGTGCAATGACTTTTGGATATTCTATATTAGCATATTAATTTGTTCATTACTAACAACTTTTTATATTAGAACATTTTTAAAAACAAATTTTGATAATAAATAAAACATTAACCATAAATATTTGTATATATATAGACGCACAGGTCCCAGTATGGGTCTTTCTTCTTCGCGTCTTCGAAGTTCAATCCCCTCTGGTGGTGGTGGCGGCGGATCAGGGGATGATTCAACAACTCAAGATGATACCATGGATGGTGAAGATGGCCTCAACTAAATGTGCTTCATATAATATTTTACTGATGAATGTACATAAAGGAAACGCTTTTAAAACAAATACTACAAAAAAAGAAAAACAAGAGTATTTTTTAGCAAAAAAAAAAAGCAAAAAATTAAATAGAAAATACTTCACATTTTTTGCTGAAAATATTTATACGAATGTGAGGATTTAGCTTCTCAATTTTGTATTATTTAATTAAAAAAAATAGTACTTAGCCATATAATAATAATAATATTAATATATTTTGCTAACGGAAACCAATTAAGCCAAAAGCATAATTTTATAATAATAGAATCGATATTAATGAATTATTAGAAATGATGAATTTTAATTTATTCAACAAGCTTTATTTTAAAATAATTTTTTTTAGCATTTTTGGGTAGTTTTCATTAATATCGAATGTGATTATAAAAAGATAACCTTGGCTATAATTTTATACTAACTAAAAATAGGTAAAAAGATTACTAATAAAGAAGGGTGTTTAAAAAAAAAACGAAATATCAACAATAATTATGAACTTATATTTTAATTTAATAAATTTTATAATAATTTTTAATACAAAAAGATGCCTTATTTCAATTTTAGATGTATTTTGTGCATTTAATACATATTTTATAAACTCAATCAATTTTGGTAATTCTTTTTACTGAAAAACAGTAATCTTAGATATTTTGATACGACAATTCATATTTTAAAATTAGATATTAGATATATAAATTAAAAAATTCAAAGAAAAATGCTGGGTATGCTTTATATGTCGAAGAAAAAGAAGACAGGAGAGAAAAAAAGCTTCAAGCAATTATTTTTTTGATTTAAATAATTTTCTTTTTATTTAAATTAATTTTCTTTTCATATTTATACCATTTTTGTGTTTTTATAACGATTTATTATTTATCGTCTGCATTTAAGCATTTTTGTATTGTGGAAATGATAAGATTTTTTTGATTATTTTAAGTTTTTTTATCATTTTCTCGAATTTTCCCCACATTCCAAAAAAAAAAGTAAATAAAGAAAGAATATAATAATTAAAATTAGAAGATATTCTTTGAGAAATAAAAGAAAGCATGCTTGACACTGTAATTTTTACTGAGTTTTTCCGCGTAATTATGGATTATTATTGTTTTTACGAAATTATTTATGTTTTAAATGAAAACTTACTTTTTGTAAGAAAATAATGAATTAGATGAGACTTTGTTTTTAAAAATATAAAGAAAACGTTTTTTTTCTGCTGCGATTTTTTCGTAATGTATTTTGTAGTATTCGTAAGAAACCTTTTTTTTGTATAAAATATTTTTTTTTTTATCAGTGTACCAATATTTGTATATATTTAAAAAAAATCTATATATTCTTTTTGTCAATTTTTTTTCTGGGGAAGGTTAAGAACAATTTGTATAACTTGCATTAGGATTCAATAAAATTTATTAAAATCTTATTGTTTGTATTATTTTTTTAATTCTGTTTTTTATTTTCTTATCCATGCTTTTAAAAGCTGAGTAAATTTCATAAAAGTGTATGATTGGATGCAGAGTTTATGAGATATCGCAATATTGGATAGATTTTAGTCCATATCTCAAAAACTATTCGATCAGTCGTCAAATGCATCCGATTTTTGTACTTTTTGGGTGAAAATTACCTTATATACTGAGTTTTATTGAAATAGGAGATAAAAAAAGTTGCAACTTTAGTGGTATGTAATGTCATCATGAATATTCACTCAAACTAATAAGATTTCATTAAGTGTTATATAGTGCCATCTATAAAACACAGCTCAAACTAATAAGATTTCATTAAGTGGTATATAGTGCCATCTATGAAAAACACGTCAAACTAATAAGATTTCATTAAGTGGTATATAGCGCCATCTATGAAATACAGCTCAAACTAATAAGATTTCATGAAGTGGTATATGGTGCCATCTATGACATACAGCTCAAACTAATAAGATTTCATTAAGTGGCGTATAATCCATCTATGCATAACAACTCAAACTAACATGTATGAAATATTATTAGTTTGAGCTGTATTTCCTAGATGGCACCATATACCACTTAATGAAATCTTATTAGTTTGAGTTGTGTTTCATAGATGGCACTATGTACCACTTAATGAAATCTTATTAGTTTGAGCTGTATTTCCTAGATGGCACTATATACCACTTAATGAAATCTTTGTAGTTTGAGCTGTATTTCATAGATGGCACTATATACCACTTAATGAAATCTTATTGGTTTGAGCTGTATTTCATAGATGGCACTATATACCATTTAATGAAATCTTATTAGTTTCAGCTGTATTTCAAAGATGGCACTATGTACCACTTAATGGTGGTATAAAATCGAGAAAATACCTTTTAAATAAAATAAGGATCTATCTAAATTGGAGTACGAATTTTTCTAGAAAAATAAATAAGAACGTTTAATAGTTTATTTTAATTTTCTTTAAATTTATTAATAATTCGATTTAATGATTAGAACAACCAGTACAAAATTATCCAAAGTAATGGCATTATAACTAATAAATTAAAGATTTTAGGTGACAAAGGGCATTCATATTGGGAAATACAAATTCACATTTCATTTTATTAAAATTGCGGTTTTTTAAGGCACCTATAGCTCGACAATATTTGGATTAGAAGGAGGATTTGGGATATATGTTCGTAAACTAAAAAAATTATTTATTAATAAAAAAAATAATCAATTAATTAATTGTGTAGAAATTTTGTTACTTATTAGCGAATTCCTTTAAAACTCTTGCAAGTTGTGGACTACACAAATCCAATGGTGTCTTTTTTTCTTTATTTTGTACATCAAGTATTGCTCCATGTGATATAAGCATTTTTGCATCTTCAAGTCGTTCTTCTTCACACGCTAAATGCCTATTATTTAAAAATATATTAGTAACAAAATAGTTATTTATTTAAATAATACTTTTTATAGGAAAGCTTTTTAAAAAAACTGAATTTAAAAAGCAAATTTTAATTGGTTAACTAAAAAATAAATTTCCCATCTGACACCAAAATGTTCAGGAAATTGAAATTCTCATTTTATATTTAGTTGTCATGAGAAAATAATGTATTTTCTACTTTTTAGCTCATTAAAATTTACTTTCTCTCTAGCCTATTGTATTATACAAAGTGTTTTTAAAAGGTCTTAACATTCAGGGGCGGATAAATGCTCAACTAATTGCCATTTTGTCAAAAAATAGGATAACCAAATTTTTTATTTATATAACATGACTTAGTGCTTGTATATAAAAACTGAAACTGTACGAAGTTATTTGAAAAATAAATTGACAAGTTATGTGCAATTATGATATATAAATTATAAAGCAACCTTTAAACATTTTTGCTGCAAATTCCATTATTTGCTCATCAAATTATAACACCCTTGTTAAATCGCAATTTATGGAAAGAAATGATCGTTAGTTCGGCATTTATTGTATATTTGTTTTCTATATTCGACATCCTGGAGAAAGAGCTCTCATTTTCACAGTCAGTCATTGGCAACGTTAAAAAAATGGTATGTAAAGCAATTTGTGAAAACAACAAGTTTTTTTTCATAAATTACGATAAAAATTTCATTGCAAGACTTGTAAGACTATGGCATAACTGTTTTAACTGTGAATTTAATGAATTTTTAATTTCAGATATTTTTTCCACAATATTGTCTGTTGTTTTTAATGGAAGCAGGTCTTTTGTATCCACGAGGCTCTGGATTGCAAGCCAAAAAGATCTTAAGTAGATCCGCCCCTGTTATCACTTATTGAGCTGGATTTTTATTCCTGTAAAACAGTACCAATATCCCCAATTTTTTCAAATTTGGGTAAGGTTATATGAACACTATCGTATGCTTAGCGTGAGTCTCACATTAACATACTTTGGAGTAGATGATAAGCGTGCACAGAATAACCAAAGAATCCGCGGCCCTGAGCTAAGTGTATCCCATGAAAAACATGACCAATTCTTGGATCAGTGAATGAACGCAATCACAGCGAAAAACGGTTAATTTTTTCTCAAAAAACTTAGATACTATATAAACTTAGACAGTTCACGCTAATTGACTACTCCAAATTATCTTAACCTGAGACGCACGCTAAACGCCGATAGTGTCAGTATATCCATTTCGTTTAAATTTATCTAAAATGATGCCGTATTGCACCAAAACGGAGCAAGTTTGATATACAGTAATTAGCTAAACGGATTTATTAGTAGTTCTCCTGTAACTGGTAGAGCACTGAAGATTTGTTAGGCGTTCCACACCAAACTGTTAAAAAAGGTAAAACTTGGAAAGGCACTACTTACAAAGGTGTGTTTCCATAGCAATCTTTGGCGTTCACATTAACACCACCAGGATGGTCAAGTAACAGTTTAACAATGCTTGTATTTCCTTTAGAAGCAGCTCGATGAAGTGGTGTAGCTCCTCGAACGTCACTAATATTTACATTTCCATTATTTTTCAGTAGCATTTCTGTTATCTATAAAGTATTTCATTTTGTAAGAAAAATATAAATCTTTGAGTATTTTGAACGAAACCTTACTTCTTTCCATCCTTTAGAACTAGCATACTGTAAGGCTGAATGCCCTTGGTTGTTTTGATGATTAATATCTGCTCCAGCTCCTATAAGAATTCGGACGATGTTTTCTTTACCTGCGGAAGCTGCTAAAATTAAAGGTGTCATTTCGGTATCATCTAAAGGATCTACTGGCGATTTATGTTCTAACAAATAATTGACAATATTTTCATGTCCTCCCAAACTAGACCAATGAATTAACAATCTTCCATTCTACAGCAGAAAATAAAATCATTACTTTGAGGTTAACAAAAACTTTAAAAAACTTACACTATCTGGAGTGGTAATAACTTTTGGCGATTCATCCAAAGCTGACATAACCGATTGAAAGTCACCATTATAAGCTAAATCATAAATACTTTTCTCAAAAGCCATTACAAAAAATTATTTAATCTTCTTCTTTCTTATTTACTACGGCTGTCAATTTTGTAATTTACAAAATTTGAAATTTTGAATGTCATCGTGGGTTCTGCGCAGTAAAGCTTCAATTATAAACATATATTAAATATAGACTAATAATTTTCGTAACTCATTTCGTGATGTCTGTGGGAGAATAACGAAATGTTTACTTTATTCATAATTTATTGTTAAAAAACAACTTTTACCAAAGCGATTTTGAACAGGAAGTCAGAAAATGATTTCTCAGTCATGTCAAATGTAAACAATTGGCGAAGTAAACAAATTTGTACATCTATAAATTTGTAGATGTACTTTTCAATTTGATACTCTATAATTTAATTGCTCAAAAACTGCGGCAAGATATCATAATAAAAAATTTCACTTGTGAAATCAATATTAACCCGCCTGCTTACGTCTTATCTCTATATTATAAAAATTTACGTAGCCAATGACCTGTTTTAAAAATAGGCCGCTCAAAATAATTGAAAAAAGATATCGATATCGATATCATAAATTTATTCAAAGGCAGAAGAATAAATTAAAAAAAGAAAGGTTTCGGCATCTACTTTAAGACTCTACCAACTCGCAGTCTCAAAAGTTCCGGAGTTGCGATAATTAACGCCATATATATGTAAAAAAACGATTTATCGGAAACCATTAACCTTATGAAAAAAAGTTTCAAACAAAAATTGTCGGAAATTTGTTTTACTAAGACAAATGTATAGTCAAAAATTGTGATAAAAACTGCAATAAACTTAATAGTTTACTAGATATTTGAAAAAAACCCATTTTCGCGACCATTTCTTGCATCCGAATAAAGATAATCCCGGAGAAAAAACTTCACTTGAATTTTTAAACAGAAAAACCTTTATTTTTCTGGCCTACTTTTGTAAAATAGAATATACTAAATATTTTCAAATAGTATTAACAAGATAAGTTTTATTAATTAATAATTTATTTATTGTATCCACAGATTATAATTTTTAATTTTATAATCTATAATCTGTGATTGTATCAAAAGTTCTGAAAAATTGACATAAAATATTAATTATATTCATTTTTGTGTAAAATTTGCATAATTAATAAATTATTAATTAAAAATATTTACCTTTACTTAAAAATAGTATTTGAGAACATATTTTGTCTATCTGACATAAGCATATAAATGGCGGACGATCTTACTTGCGTATACAGAGGCCTATCTTATAAGCATAGTATGGAGGGTACCTAGCATATTAAAAGTTATTCTTGTAATTTAATCTTGTATTAGGTTAAAAATAACCACGACCTGGAGTATAAATTTTTGACAAATGTATATTCTTTATTTGTGAAATTGTGAATTCAACACGTTAAGAAAATGGCAAATAGTTCCTTTCAGGACGTGAGCAATCACTTGTTTATCAGTGAATATCGCATTAAAGAAGAACTAAAAACAGAGCTAGAAAGTGATGGAATGAAACTAGAACAAGAACTAATTAAAGAAGAAATACTAGAAGACAGTGTTTATGAAAATATTAAACTTGAACAACTGCATACAGAATTAATAGTTAAAGATGAAATATTAGATGAAAATGTTTTAAGCGATCAGCACTCTCAAAACGGAGACAAACGGTTTTCATGTGAAGTTGGTCATAAAACTTTTGCTTGGAAAAAGAATTTGAATCGACATAAACGAATTCATACCGGAGAAAAACCCTTTTCGTGTGAAGTTTGTGATAAACAGTTTAGACAGCGAAGGAGTTTAATTGGACATAAACGAATTCACACTGGAGAAAAGCCTTTTTCATGTGAAACTTGTGATAAACCATTTACGCTGAAACAGAGTTTAGCTAAACATAAACTCAGTCATACTGGAGAAAAACCGTTTTCATGTGATATTTGTGATAAAACATTTATTCAACAATATACTTTAATTGTGCACCAACGAACTCACACTGGAGAAAAACCTTTTTCATGTGATGAGTGTGATAAAAGATTCAATCATAAAACCGGTTTAATTGAACATAAACGAACTCATACTGGAGAAAAACCTTATTCATGTGATATCTGTGACAAAACGTTTACTCAGCGAAGGAGCTTAATTGAACATAAACTGATTCATACTGGCGGAAAACCGCACTCGTGTGAAGTTTGTCATAAAGCTTTTAATCTGAAAAAGTATTTAACTAAACATAAACTCGTTCATACTGATGAAAAACCTTTTTCATGTGGATTTTGTGATAAAACATTTAAACGGAAATATGAATTAATTTCACATAAACTAAGAATTCATAGCAAAGATACGTTGTAGAAAGTACATAGTATATAGTACAAGATACTGCTGCGAGATTACTACAGGGTGTCCTTTTTTTTTAAGTTGACATATACTTAAAGATCGATAAATAAATTTAATCGAGGAAAATGGTCTAAACGAAAAATGTTAGTTTCAAAAGAGCACATCTTATACCGACATCGAATGCGATCGAATACGATAACTAATGAAATTAGCAACTCTTTTCTGTAATAAAAAAGGTTATTTAATGTACCTAAGTGTTGAAATTGATGTATAAATTTAAGTTCGGATTATTTTAATAAAGAAGTTTATCAGAAGTCAATAAGATTTTTTATTTCCCTTTTTAAAATTATTTTTTTTTTAGTTCGCTATCTTGAAGTTTAATTGAGAATCTCCGTAACAATTAATTAAAATTTCGCATCCGAAGAAAAAAGAGGCTGGAGCGTTAAAACTGGCCTTTCTTCAGACTTTTGTAACAATGTGCTTGGATTTTCCAAATTCTTTCAAAAAAGGAAAGTTATTCAAGAGATGGACAGACAGACAAATAAAAATTTACTATTTATTAATTTGACCAAATCTCTGCGGTCGTTAATGACCTAGACGTTAAAAGCGACCTTAAATAAAATAAATAAATAATTTGACCAAAATTAATAAGTAGGCAACTTGTACTACGTATAAGTTATACATGTATAATAGTTTATCCATTATTGGACAAACACTTACATTTATGTAATACAAGTTGCCTATTTACAAATATTTCCTTACTTAATGTGAATAATGATATTTGATACCGAAGAAACACATTTCATCAGATTTTAGTAAAAATTAAGCCAAAAGTATAACCAATGTTTACGACCTTCTAGTCCAATAAAACTACCCCCAAAATTACTTTTTTGAAAATATCTCGAAAACATATGAAAATATGGAAAAGATTTTTAAATCAAAATGTAGATATCAACCGAAATGTTTGCAATGAACAAATCTAATTTATAACTTCGCCACATAAAATATGAAAATATTTCCCCTCGGAAAATCGAAAAAGGTCCCAAAAATAACGTTTTTCAGTTCTATGGTAATGAACAATTCGCTGTCAACAGGGCCGGATTAACCCTCAACGGGGCCCTAGGCAACCATCAATTTGGGGGCCCTTTTTTTTCACGTCCGTTCCCTTCTTTTTTCGATTAAAAAATACAAACTTTTATCTTTCATAAAAATTTTATTGTCCCAATCAGTGGCGGATTTAGAGATTTGCCGCCCGTAGGCTATTCAATTTTTGCCGCCTCTAAATTTTGATATCTTAGTTCACAATCATATCAATTATCTATCAATAAAATTGCAACTTTATGATTTGTGCTCCATTATCCTCATTACATCAACTTTTCCCGTATGGTTAGTATCATCGAGAACTATGGTACCGTGTTAGATCCTTGATTATTTTTACAGCAAAGAATTATCAAAAAACAATATTTTATGCAAAAAATATCTCAAACATGTACCAATTTTAAAGTAAGTTAAGGTATGTGTTAAAACTATACAATACTTATGTAATAGGAATAAAGCTTACACAAAAAATCTAGATTTGGCGAACGTTGATAAATATTTATTATTACACTTACAGTTACAAAACAACACAATAAATATATCCTTTCTTAATTATTTATTAGTATTATAATTCAAGTCAAATTATAAAAGCATTACAATACTATTTTGCGACACTTTGAATTCGCAAACATCAAAAGTGACTTTTCTCTTGTTTTTGAACTAAATAGGAGACGTGAATTTCTCGTTGGTATCGCCACGCTATATTTATTATTTAGCACTGTATATAGGACTATATTTCGGTTTTTGTTGAATATTTTAATTCCTCTATAATTTTTGAAATTCTTATTTTGTGTGTGTATTATAATTTTTTCTAAATTTTGTCAATCGAAATAAAAAATTTATGAACTAAATTTGCCGCCCCTTAAAATTTGCCGCCCTAGGCTCCAGCCTACTCAGCCTGCTGGTAAATCCGCCACTGGTCCCAATGTAATAATATCAATAAAATTACTATCTACATTTTAAACATGTCGTTTTCTACATTTGTTTTCGGCAAATTCATCAATTATATCATCAGTATCGATTTTGTTCAATAAATCTGACTCAATGCAAAGTATACCTAACATCTCGAGTCGCTCTTGTCGCGTTGTAGCTCTTTCAGCAGCTTTGATTCTTTTTAATTGCGAGAAGGATCGTTCGGCAGAACAATTTGTGATCATTAATGTTAAAAAAATCCGAAGAGCTATTTCTGTGTTAGGAAATACATCGGCTAATTGATCTTCCATTAGAATCTTATACAAATGACTATGAGTTTTTTGTGCGTCAGTGTATCTGGAGTTCACGTAACTTTGGAATTGTTTCATTTCAATAAAAAATTCTTCCAAATCTCTAGAATAAAAACGAACTAAGTTATTTATAGCTTCGTGGAGGTCTCCATCACTTAGAGAAAAGTTGATTAGAAATGCAAATCTCTCTGAAACTTCCATATACACTTTTGCACGTCGTTTGATTTCACTGTGAAGATTGTCGATGATTTCGAGGAAACCTTTTGTCCTAAAATCATCGCGAGGCGAAAATTCTACTTCTGGAGCATTTCCGTCATTAGGTTGTTTTTTTCTACGACGAGTACGTTTTACGATTTCTGTATAACCTACACCAGGTAATAATTGTTTTGTTTTTTCCTCGAAATCATTGAACTTTTCACGGAATGAAACTAAACTCTCTTCTAACGATCCGTACAAAAAAGCACACGTTTGCAAATCTGCTTTTTCACTTTGCAATGACTTACTCACTGAACGCATAGCAGTCAAAATAGAGTTCCATAAAATCAACATGAAACCAAATTCGAATTTTTGCATTTTATTCGCGATACACGTCGCCTCATAACGAGTATCAGTATTTTGTGATTCATCATCAGCAATGATTTCTAGAGCCTCTAATATGATATCAAATGAATCGTAAACTGCATTCGTCGCATTCGAATGTGCTTCCCAGCGTGTAGTTGACAATGTCTTCAAAGTTTTCTCATTGTTTATTTTATTTTTTAATACGCCCCAACGATAGGTGGAAGCGGAAAAAAAATTATATAATGTCTGCATAATGGCGAAAAAATCTACTGCATAAAAACAGCACTTCACAGCATGCTCTCCAACCAAATTAAGGGAATGCGCGGAACAGGGAACATAGATCGCATTCTCATTCAAACTCAATATTCTTGCTTGCACACCTTTATACTTTCCGGACATGTTTAATGCGTTGTCATATGATTGTCCTCTACAATTTTGAATATCTAAACCACAGTCTTCAATAAGAAACTTTAAAGTTTGATTCGCTAGACTTTCACCAGTATGACCTTCCAACTGAAGAAAAGTTATAAGCCTTTCGACTGGTTGAAAATCGTTCGGAGAAACATATCTTAAAATAATAGACAATTGATCAACATGCGATACATCAGGAGTCGAATCGACAGATAAGCCCCGGGGATTTCGGGGGCCCCCTAAAATCGGGGGCCCCAGGCAACTGCCTATTCTGCCTACTTGTTAATCCGGCCCTGGCTGTCAAATCTTATGAAAGATTTGAAATGATTTTATAGAAAATTTTGGTATCCACATTTTATATTTAAAATTTTTTCCATATTTTCGGATGTTTTCGAGATATTTTCAAAAAAATGATTCTAGCGAGGGGTAGTTTTTAATGTTTTTATACCCCCTTAGTAGAATTCAATATTTTTTAACTATGTATACTTCAAATTTATGTCAAAACGAATTTATATTTAAAAATGCAGGCTTCCGTTTCGATGGTAGTTTAAATCTTCATTTTATTGAACTATTCCCATACTATTTTCATTTTATTTATAGTGCTTTTTTCACCTATTTTCCATGCAGCCTACATTTTATTAGAAACTAATCATGGTGATGGAAGTACTAATATTTATGGACATTATTATTACATTTCGTACAATAAAATATCTATTATTTTCCGTTCTACTTCTATAATTCATAAATTTCATTATTTTGCAATGGTCATAAAATTGTGTATTGCTTGTTACAAAATATTAACTTTTATGAAATGGTGTAAAATAACATGTTACGAAATATGCTTTTAGTAAGATTGTATCATAAAACTGAGTCAGAAATTATAAAAATTTAATATAATTGATTAAATTTTGTATTACATTGTTTTTTTTTAAAAACGTGGTCAAGTCTACAAGAAGCTTTTTATTTTTGATTTTATTGATAACTAGCAGTTTGCCGCCCATTTTGCCGAATGATTTCTTCAAAAATAATTCATGTACTTACAACACTTTACGATAAACAAACTTTAAACACAGCTCATTTTGTTCGTAATTGCATTTAGAAGAAGCTCCTTAAATTAGTTTGTGACCCTTCCCTACCCCCTTTCCCTCCCTTTTCGTGATATTGACTTTTATACTTTCGAGTTTCCGAAATGTACCTACATTTCTATCATTTTATATGAAAAACCTTTTATTTGCAAAGATGGTTCCAAAATGTGACGCAGCGTAAGGAAAAGGCGGGAGGAGGGGGGGGGAAATGGCTTTTAAAGCGCAAAATTTGACGAGAAGTATTTTTTGAATGACGTAGCTATGAAATATCGTATCGACAAAACAAATATATTGGATGAATGCGAACTGAATCGGTCAAGTTGCTCAGAGGGAATACACTTATACGCCAATGCCCTTAAAAAGCATTCTGATAAGCACTCGAATATATTAAATTATAAACCATTACATTTAAAATAGTTCATTTATGGACAATAAATATATTTTTAATATCCTTAATGAAAATTATGTAAATTATTTAATGTTATTATAAGTTGATGGTTGCTTATTATCTAAATTGTATATTTTATTACCAAAAAATTATTCAAATAAATATGAAAATATGTGCAATAAGAGGAAAATATTTATATAAATATTTTTCTTGAAAAGTATGACATAAGATAATAATACTGATAAAACTGCGAATGCAATTATATAGTGATATCCCGAAGGAGTGTGACTGCCATTTAAAACTATGTATGTATATGCATATATATGTATAAGTAGTTGTAATCATGTACAGGGTGCATTTTTAAACGTTCCGCCTCCCGATTTCCCTTTGAGTGCGAAATTTTGAAAAAATAGGTGATAAAGTTTTTTTTTGGTTCATCATCTTAGTAGATACAGCATCCAACTTTGGATTTTTAAATAGACCATTATATATTTTTTGTTGTTTTTTAAGTCCCACGCTCGATTTGTAATAGCATTTACTGCGACCTCATAAAAATCTAAATAAGCATCAGTTATTCGTAGTTGTAATCTTCTATTGATGCCACATTTTTGAGACATATTTTCATTATTTTTAAAAATTATATTTTTGTTCTATCTTTCACGGTTTAGACGATGGGTGAGTCCTACAACGCATAAGTAATTCATGTATAATAGTTTATCCATTATTGGACAAACACTTACATTAATGCAATACAAGTTGCCTATTTATCAAGTTGACTTACACCAAACAAAAATTTATTATTTATTCATTTGACAAAAATTAATAAATAGGCAACCTGTACTACGTATAAGTAATACATGTATAATAGTTTATCCATTATTGGACAAACAATTACATTAATGTAATACAAGTTGCCTATTTATAAATATTTCCTTACTAATTATATTATTTAGGTTTTAGTAAAAAGTAAGTGATTTAGTTGTACTGTACTAAATAATTATTATATGAATCTATCCATAATTTTGTTAGTAGCATCAATAGTTTTAAGCATTATAAACTTGGGATTAAAATTAATATACTTTGATATATAGAGGTATATTTCATATTTCGATAAGAAATTTTTTGTGGATATCACTATGTCAGTATCGATGTAAACGCCGTCCTGATTTGATCATTGAGGGAATAGTAACATCAGCAATAGTTATTGCGGACGATATCACATCACACATATTGGTTGACGATATCACAATACTTCTGGTGGATAGCCCAATTCAACACTGTTATATTATTTATGTTGATATAGATACTATAGTATCTGCCCCTGTACCATACCAGCGTTGTAGTAAACGCCATACATTTCTTACCGTCTATAATTATTAATCGCACCTTAAAAAGAAAAAAGGGTGGAGTGTTATAACTAATCACCCGGTGTGCGATGTAGATAGTGAGACAACTTTTATTTGACTCGAACCAGTAGCACTCATCAAAGAGTCGCCCAATAATATAACGATACCCACGTTTATACGACCCAACCATAACGTCTCCTATATGTATAATGTACATATATGTAGTATAAGTCTGCCGTTCCAACATTTTATTTCGCAATAACATTTTTAGTCTACAAATATATTTATGTATGCTAAGTGTATAAGACCGTGAGCTAATAATGAAGCGAAATTTCTATTATTTTTGTTTGTTTGGTTATTCTCTTTTGCCATCTGTTTGGTTGACAAAAGAAAGTTTGGTTATTAAGAAAAATTAGGGTTTAATCAACGCTCGTGTCTCTTCGATTTTCTTGTATTGACGGTTTTGTTTGTCTTATGTATATGTTAAAAAAGTCATTGGGAAAAAATAAATAAAAGCTAAGAACTGTTTTGCCAAGAACTTTTTTTCAACATAAAGGACTGACAAACAATCATCGAAACATGAAAAGGCTCATTTTTCTTTTTTCCTAAACTCTTCTTAGCCTGCCAATGGCATACAAAAAAATCATCATAATTTCCCTTTGTTGTGGCCTCACGGCCTATATATTACAAAAGTAGTATCTAAGTACTGAAAAAAACGGAGGTTGAAGTAAATATAAGGTTCTGGCCATATGCATTTTACTATTATTTGAACTAATGATTCATGCGAATGGAAAATACTCAACTAGAAATAATTTGGGTGAGCTAAAAGAGAAACACTGTTTAATGATTTTCATTTTTCTTACATTAAAATCAAAATTTAACAAAAATACTACCAAAACATGATTTTATTGAATTGTGTGAAATTTCAATTTTGAGTGCGCGTGAAACACAGAAACTTATATTTTAAGTTTTCTTAAAAATGGCATGTTTGATTAAAAAAATGTGCGATTCATTAAAGTTTCTAAATTTAACGTACATATAAAAATAAAAATTTAGCAAAATTAATGAAATTCCGTTATTTACTATTTTGATACGTTGATAGTTTACCACAGGATATGTACGCATAAATGTGTGTACCCACAATTTTATCTCAAAATACATTGATATAATTTTATTTAAAATTTGCTTACAAGTTTCTCCTAAATTTTGACTTGAAAATATTCTAACGTCGAAGTTAAAGCATCGACAAATGGGGGAGTATTCTTAAAATATGATATGATCTTAGAAAAAAATCAATTTTCGTATTAAACATCATTCAGAAATTCTATTTGATTTGATGCTTGTTGCATATATACCAAAAAATGGTATATATTATAAAATTGATCAATAAGTTTATTGCAAACTTTCTGTAAGTTAGTAATGACAATCTTCACGTATTTGGCTCAATCACATATGGACTAGACTTGATAGATATGCGATCTTCATAACCAAATACTCTATTTAAAGCAAACGTAAAGAAATTTTCTTTTAATTTATCGATTCGCTTTATTTATATTATTATATATTCCAACCAATTACAATTTTATGAATAAAATGCATGACTTTAAACTAAAATCAATCTGTTTCATAGAAGTAATGCTTTTGTTTATTTAACTTCAGTGATTTTGTATCAATGGATTCATATTTTAAATTCAATCCTATAATATTGTAAATACAAATATTTAGCTGTACTTGTTCCAATCGTTAGGCAATTGTTTGAAAGTATTTTTATTTTATCTCAATTTTAAACGGCTAACTTCGGGATGAGGTTGTCATTATTATAATTTTTTTTCAGAGTACATCATTTATATGAGTGTGATTGCTATTTATAAAGAATCCGACTACAAAATAATAATATGTAACATAGTATAAATATAGATCGTAATATAGATGGAGAACAATCAGATGATGATGCCTCTTTATCTTTACGGATATGTTATTATCTCCTTGGGTTACGAATGTCTTCAACAAACGGAAGTAAAGCTCCGAACGACGCGACACATACACATATTTAAAGGAAGCTATTGTATTATTTTATATAATATATACATATATGTCGTAACCATAAAATAATTTTGCCATATAGTTATTTGACTAGCCAAAAGTTTAAAAACAGTCAACTGAAAATTATCCCCTGACAAATGTTGATCTCAGTTCCAAGTTGGCTGAAAAAATGATGAATTATATAGGTTTCTTGTCAATTGGATATTTCTATATCAAAAAATCTAAAGACTGTGATAAAAAACTATCTAAAATATTTAGACAATCTTGTAGTTTATAATAAAACCAAAAAAATATAAGGTTGTCGATGATATAACAACAAAATTTTAATTTAATTATTAGTTCATCGAAGATCCATCATTTGATGAACAGAGACGACTATAGTTAGAGTATTGATGATTGCAGATCGATATCTATATTATCAAATTTATAAGTAGCCCTTGCACAAAATATTTTATATATTTTTGTAGTTGCTTGGTATTGTAAAGTGAAAAATAACATATTACTTGACTACAATGCATGTATTTGGTTTATATGTATGTACCGTGCAATAAACCAAAACTTTTTTACAATACTGTAGGTTTACAATCACCTTAAAATGTATCGTAATGAAAATTTTTTGAGATCTGTCATGACCTTATGCCTCAGCAGATCAGTTCCGTACGCCATTGGCTTTAAAATTTTGAAGCAATACGATCCATTTTGTGTCTGGTTAAAAGACTATTGGCTTGAATCTTTCCATGCCCACGATTATATATAATAAGACACATACATATGTGATGTGTATTATTTTGTTCATACGATTGTACGTGCAATACAATACAACAATGTAGTACCTACCTATTACTATACTTAGATAATGATAATAATGAAAATGATAACTTGCGAAAAACTTTTGTTACTTCAATTTAAATTTTTAATTAAAAACTGATCCTTTTCATTTACAAAATATATATCATTTGTAATGATAATTTTTATACCCTGTATATATGTAATATATATCAAGGTATACTAAGTTTAATCCCAAGTTTTTAACGCTTAAATATATTGATGCTACGATTAAATTTTTGGTATTGGTGTTCATAAAATCACCTAATTAGTCCATTTCTGGTTGTCCGTCCGTCTGTATGTATACACGGTAACTAAAAAACGAAGTGAGATATCAAGATGAAATTTTTATAGCGTACTTAGGACGTAAAAAGTGAGACTAAGTTCGTAAATTAGCAACATAGGTCAATTTGGACTGTAAGACTCATCTTGTAAGCCGTTGAGATAGAACAAAAGTTTAAATGTAAAAAATGTTTCTTATAAAATAATTAACAACTTCTGTTTGAAACATTTTTTCGTAAACGTCACTGTTTATCCGTGAGAGCGCAAATTAGGACAAAACTTTGGTGTCCATTCTCGAAAAAAAAAAAATTCTAGAAAATACTTTCGAAAATACATGATCCCTTGCTAACATGATCCCATGAAAATCATGACCAGTCCGCCGATCAGTGAGTGAATGTAGTGTCAGGGTAAATGCGAGTTTCTGTACTGAGCTGATTTGATAGGGGTTGTTTTGGCATCAGGTTGTTTTTATCAGATTTGTAATGACCGAGTTGTTTTAATCAGAGTTATTGAATACCAGGCTTTTCATGACGGTTCCCCTCTAGGGATTAAAACTAGTTTTGACCAGAAGTATTTGCAAAACCACTTTTGATCGCAAATTTACAGTCAAAAGCACTATTAACCAATGCCTTTCAGGTAAAACTACTATAGACCAACCTGTGCAGTCAAAAGTACTTTTGCCTGTTTTTTTTTTTCCAGTTGAAATAACTTTTGACCGGCTAAGAGTTTTGACTGTGATATACACATCTAAATTCGAAAAAACGTTAATCTTAAAGTTTTCTAGTAACTAAAAGAATGTCAGAATGGTCGAAAAAAATTTCAAAAAAAAGTAAGACCATGACTAATCATAAAGATGAGAAATTTTTAGTCTTGGTATTGGTGGTTTTGTATAACACGAAAAAATCGAATACTTATTTCTAATATCTAAAATAATATTACTTATAATTAAAACATAACAGGTTTTATTTTCCTTTGTTAATTATAAGTCAAGATAAGTGCTTATTGTAATTTGTAACGTAAAATCTCGTATCTTAGCAATTCTTTTCTTCTAGTGCAGGGCTTCTTAAACTTTTGTAATTCACGACCCCATTTATGATTGCGAGTTTCTTGACGACCCCATACAAATATAAAAGAAAAATTGATGATTTATTTATTAGGTAACAATATACATATACATATTAAAATATATAAGTTTAGAATTCGTTTTGAAACATACAAAAATCTAAAATTAAAAAATGCAAAAAAAATTCTAAAATTGTATTTATTATAGTTTCAAAAATAAAAGTGGATTCTGACCGTCTTAATTCTCTCGAATATATTCAAGTAGTTGCGTGGTAAGTATTAAATTAAAGTATAAGTTAAAAATTTAATGAGATGGATGTGCCTGTTATTTATTGCATAACAAATCAAATCTTGGTGGAATGTTTGAAACTGCTGGACGTAAGACCTCTTCAACATTTTTTTATCGCTGAACGATATTGAGATTTAATATGTGTTAAAGCTGTTTCTTCAGCAATAATACCTAGAAATTTTGTTGATAATTATTTCTCGGTATTATTTCGGCTTTTAGAGATTGACAAAAATAAATTTATATTTTTTATTAATTCCAATAACATTTCATAATTCATAGTAAATGTTATTCAAGTTATTAAAATACTCTTAATAGAAATGCAGGTACAAACAATCTTTCCGAACTAGAAGATTTTATGATATATTTATCTACGATAATTGTTATTTTATCTTTATAACAATAATTTTACAAGTTAAAAAACATTTTCTGTTAAATTGTATTTTTACCTCTCGCGACCCCATAATTTTGCTACGCGACCCCAAATGGGGTCGCGACCCATAGTTTAAGAAGCCCTGTTCTAGTGTATTCTTTTGCGATTTCCCAGAACATGGCTTTACGGTAAAAATAATCAAATTCATATTTCACAAGGTTCTCATTTTGACTTCATGTACGTGAATACACGTACACTCACTGTCAAAAAAAGTGCCACAGTTAAAACATTCTAAGCGTACTCATCATATGTTATGTTATAATAGTAACACTTAGAATGTTTTAAAACGAGCATTTTTTGTGACATTGAGATACATTCCAACTTTGAGAGAAGAACAGAAAACTAGTCAATTTTTTTTTCCAATTTGTCATATAAAAATGGAAGACAAATAAAAAGAGTATGTAAAGAAAGCTGAATATGATAAAAATTGAAAAATTTGGAAACATTGAATGCGGATATTTACTTATAAAATTACGATTTTATTTTTTATTTTTATTCTGAGTAATATTTTTCAACAAGTTGTACAAACAAATTTAGTGTAATTGAAAATATAAATAACGACTTAGAAATGGTCACGTTAACTAAATATGTAACGTTAAAAACGCACTAACAGAAAAGTACACAAAATTATCAGTATTGCTTCATACTCAAACTATAAAATAAAATACAAGTCAAGTCAGTCAGCATAGTAGTAACATTTGGGTGAGTCGGAAAAAGCTACTACGATGAGCTAGAAGTAAACGAACAATGTATATAGCAGTGAGATATAACTGTACGGAAGCCTGTATGCCTCACTGTCAATTTATGAGAAAGTGGCGCTTAACTAGCTTATTTTTTAAATGTGTACCACCCACAAATATAAAACCAGCTAGTTCATTTTCAACAACTGCACGGATCCTATTACATCTTTTTTTAATCTACTGAGGAAAAAGGCTTATTAAAGCATTATATTTTTTAAATAATACTAATGAAAATTTTTAACTAACAACCTAAGACAAATTAAAAACATATTTAATATTATTAAATCCGGACATACAATTATTAATAATTCCAGACAGTTTTGGTAGTGGCAAATTAAAGGATAGTCAGCATCGACTGACACCTTCAAAAAGGTTTGTTTCCATAATACCATAAGTCACAAGTGCATTTGTTGAAAATGATCTAGTTGGTTTTATACTTGTGGGTAGTACACATTTAAAAAATTAACTAGTGTAGCGCCACTTTCTCATAAATTGACAGTGAGCCATTCAGGCTTCCGTAGTAGATTGTGGTAAACGAACGAACTCGAACGTGGTAAAGTGGCATGGATGGCATGGCATTATGTATATAATGTAATGTGTGGTATGATAAGTGTCTAACCAAGCGTTAGCTATGCTACATTGTTAGCAGATATAGGCTGCCTACAGACATTTATGTTATGTTCGTTGTCGATGTTAGCATTATTAAAGACAATATTCTGATGCTATTTAATGTTATAGTACAGAAAATAGTCACCATTGATTTCGAAAACATATAAAATCACTCTACATAGTCCGTCATTTTCATCGAGAGAACCGAAAATTTCCTAAATTGTACCATCAGTAAAAATTTGCTAAAAAATTACTCAAATTGAAAGAGGATATCATATTCTGGTATCGCATTTGATCTTATTTAATAATCAACTCCGAATAGGAATCATGTTGAAAAAGATGCTCATATATAAGTAAGTTTAAGCACCATGACGTCAGTTTTGCGTGGTACAGGTGGGTAAAAGTGAGAATACGATGTCAGATCCGTTGGTGTCTCACCCCTGTACCAGCAAGTATGTACGGCGTTGCTGGATACTAACTCTGCAAAAGTATCCGAGGCGAATTACATAAATGCCGTATAGAAATAAATTACGTAGGGCTTCGAAAATAGACGGGAGAACAAAAATTTTTTGTTAACTTCCGGTACCGAAGTTACCGGATTTATTTCGGTACGGCATTTATGTAATTCGCTTCGAATATTTATGAATCCAGCAACGCTGCACATATTTGCCGGGGCAGGGGTAAGAAACCAAGGGGTCTGACATTCATATTATCACCTGTACCACGCAAAACTGACACCATGGTGCTGAAAATTACTTTTGCAGGATAGGAGTATCTTTTTCAACATGATTTTTGGTGGGTCATTTGACCCGAAAAATTATGGAATTGTAGTCTATAAATAGTATGAGATAGAACAACATTTTAAATTAGAAAGTTGTTCCTGATAAATAGATTTTTTAATCGATTAATTTTCGAAGAAATGTTATCTAAAAATCAATCATTCTCAATTCATTCGAAAAAAAGATGTTAGACTACAAGAAAGTTCTTTGGTCCTAAGATATCATGGCCTGTATAGATCAATCGTAAGTGTTAATAAATTTGACTTCCAGGTCTATTTTCAAGATCATTTGTTATAAAAGCATCCTGTATTGATCATATTTCGCAATAAAAATACATAATTTCATAGATTATAAATTATTACAGAAAACAAATAAAGATTTGATTCAATTTGGAACACCTACCCGAAAAATAAATGTTTTCTTTTTTAACTATATATTGTACAATATGTGTGTATGTGTGTGTGTTTGTCTGTTTGAGCGTGGTGTGACGGTTCCATTGGTTGGTACACACCTAACAAATACGTGAAAATGCATTGTGTATTTTAGAAAGCTTTCAATTTAACAATGTTTTATATTGTCACCAAAATTTTTTTTTGTTTTTAACAATTTTAGTTTGGTGAATCGAAAAAATCTATGCTTGCAAAATAAAACTATAAAAAAAAAAACTCTCGTTCGATTGTATTTTTACGAAATGTATGTAGATAATAATAAATTTCGAATAGACATTGATACCATTAATTACACAAAAATCGAATGCGAGCATCACGTGACTGCCTAGTACGCAGTTAAATCAGTCAAAATGTATTGAGATTAAGTCAAAAATAATTTCGAAATTTAACATTTAACGACTAATGATTTTTGAACTATATATCAGGAAAGTACGAAAGTATACAAAGAGCAGAAACTGAAATATTCTTAGGGGGTTACTAGATTCCTTCGTTCTAGAATACGGACACTTCAAGATAATTTATACATACATAATATTTCTCGAACCAACCCCTCCCCCTTCTTACGTAAGAAGATTCAATCTCGTTTTGACGAATAATAAAACGTTGTTAGAAAATTTTCGATATTGATATTTTCGTTAACAACTCGATATCAAATTTTGTCACGATTACCATATTTTCTTCACTTAGTACAAGGGAGTAAAATTTTTTAATTGTATGTTTGTTTTAAAGATGAGTTTGATAAAATCGCTTTATTTTTCAACACCATGGTCCATGGATATAATAATTAAATGTAGATACTATTCTTAAATTAGAAAAACGTAGTGTAAATTAATATCGGTTTTCAAATCTTAATATATATATTTCTTGTGTGTGTCTGTATGTGACTGAACTCCTCCTAGACGGCTGGACCGATTTCGATGAAATTTTTTGTGTAAGTTCAAGGGGATTGGAGAATGGTTTAGATTTACCATTCGGTCCACTACAACTGTTTTTGAGGGCTCCGTACCAAAAAAATGAAATTTCATTAAATGGTGGGAGCGCATATAAATCATATCACATTATTTTACAACTTACTATGTGTACTATGTATTTTTAATAGTATTCAGGTATTGTCAATAGGCATTTATTAGAGCCATATGCGAGCGCAGCGAGCTCTACTATCAAAGGTCAGGCCAAAGGTCGAAGCTCAGGCCGGTTCAATAAATGGGAGTTAAATTGGGGTTTAGCGGGATGAGTGTAGCGGGACGTGAGCGGGACGAGTGAGCGGGACGTGTGTACAGGACAACGTCTGTCGGGTCCGCTAGTATTTATATAAAAATAGCTGAATGGTGTTAACAATTTTTAACGCTATGACGCTAAATATCTATTTTAGTACTAGGATAGATAATAAACATAAAATTTATTAGACTGTTTTGACTTAAAACGACTAATCAATAATCTTAAAAAAGATTTCAAGGGGTAGTTATGTCACTATCATTAACATTTTTCATATATTTATTCAATTTTTATCATTACACTATGTATACTTCTTTTTTATTAATCTTGCACCCGGTGGTTGCAACATTAAACGTGCTATAACTTCATAAATATTAATTTTAGAAAAAAAAGTTAAAAATAAATGTTTTAGGAAATTTGTAGATATAAAAGTTAAGTTATTATCATTTTCTTGTTAAAACAAATATTATAAGAAAGTTATCGGTCAAATAGTCAAAAATTAAATCGTCATAAGTCATAAACGGTTAGAGATACAAAAAAAAAAAAAAATCCTTATAAAAAAGGTAGGTATTTTAATTATATACACTAAAGGTTCTGAATATTTTTGGTCTAAAGTGCACGGTTATAGAAATATAGCCACAAACGGTTTTCCTTAAAATGGAGGCACTTCACCCGCCTATTTTTATAAGGATTTTGTGCATTTACATTAAGTACGTGATACTGAATCTATTTAAATAAAAAAAGTAAACCCGTGTAATTTCATGCATTATGGACAAAAGTAACTAGCTTCTATATAACCTGTATTAATGTTGCGGTGTTAACAGTTATAAATAACTCGACGATATATTCATTCAACGGTTCACACACATACAGTACTATCTCAAAAACAAATGTAATCTAGATAACATTTAAAAAGAAATAAACAAAATCGTTTTATATTACTTAAACAAAGATAGAAAACATATACAAGTAAAATATATGCAATAGAACATACGTGACAGTTCTAGAATTTGCTAGACTGTACGGTAACAATTGATTGTAACTATATAAACAGCGCACAATGTCCGATACCGTCAGATTAAAATAAAATTATTGTGAACTATATCGTATTTGTATGTAGTTAAAAAACTTAACAATAAAAATTCGTAAAAGTATTTGAGTAAAGATAGTTCATTTTTTCATTACGCAAATTTGATTACGTTAAGCCCGCTACAATGTAAATACCACGTATATCTATAATGTTACCTAATCACAATCAAACCAAACATTAAATATTTGATTACAGGTAGATGAGAGTGTATATTTATCACATAAATAAATTTATGTAGGTACGACATATATAGAATATAATATACCTAATAAGTAATTATTTATTTAACGAAAATTTTATTAAATGAAGCATGATTTTCATTTAAATTTCATATTTTGTAATTTTATTATTTACAAACAGGAAGAGTATGTTTTTGTTTTATAATAATAATAATAATAATCATATAAGGGATATATAGGTATATGTGTTGTATACAATATGAAAAACCGATAATATGCGTTAATAAAACATTCTACTATAACAATAGTGAATGTATTTATTGTATATTACATTATAGTCTTTGCAATATAACCCTTTTCTATTTGAGAATTTCCGCTTCAAGGAAAATGGTTTTGTAAATACTTTTGATGGAAATTAACAAAAATTTCATTAAAGTCCAGAATAAATTCACGGCAAACATCAAGTATAATGCTTAACAATGAAGAAATTGAACAAGTAGACCAGTTTCAATATTGCGGCAGCATCGTTAACAACTAAGAGGGATCCAATGTAGATGTAGCTCAAAGAATTAAAAAAGCAAAAGGCGCCTTCGTACAACTAAGAAACATCTGGACATGTAAGGACCTAAGGCTCACGACAAAACTTTTTTTTTCGAATTTTTGAAACAAATGTAAAGTCAGTACTATTCTACGGTTGCCAAACATGGAGAGTTACTAAAACCATGTCTAGCAAAATACAGACATTCATTAAGAACTGTCTTAGAAAAATACTAAACATCTTTTGGTCAAATACGATAGACAATGTTGACCTGTGGAAGAAAACAAACCAAACACCCATAACAGACGTCATCAAGCATAGGAAGTTTGGCTGGATCGGCCATACGCTAAGAAAACCTCTTGAAGACATCAGCCGCCAGACACTCGATTGGAATCCACAAGGCAGGAGAAAACCGAGAAGACCTCGCATCACCTGGCGAAGAACCGTAGAAAAAGAGGCAGAACTGGAAGGCAAAACCTGGAATGAAGTCAAGAATCTGGCTAGCAATCGTGTTCGCTGGAGATCCTTTGTTGCGGCCCTGTTCCCCCCTAGGGATTAAAGGAATTAAGTCAAGTAAGTCATTCTATCTGGTAGGCGGATTTAACGTCCCAATTGTTGTCCTATTTGAATGAAATTTGTTACCTCGTTACCTCAGGTGCTCTTGGCTTAAGAATGTTAGGTTTGATAACGAGAATGTTGAAGCGTTTTCAAAGGAAGAACGTTTCCATGGTGAAACCTTAATTTCTCTAGGTATCATTTTACTTTCTCTTTTTAATCTAGACCGAGATGTTTTCATTAAAAACAAAATTAACATCAGGTTAAGAGTTATTAACGGTGGATAATTGTGAAATAAAGTTAACATTGAAAATTTAATACTATTTTTTATCAAATTTCAATAAATAATTATGTCAAATTTATTAATAAGTTATTTTATTTAAAGGTAGTTGTACTAATTACCTATTTTTTAGAATTACTTAACAAATGATAATTTTATTTTTAATTATTCTTCAGAGGAACTTCGCTGATTTTACGCAGCTTTTGCGTGACATTGAAAATTTTATAATATATTATATACACATATATGTATGTATCTACTACGGATGCGTGGGTACGTACATATATATACAGGAATATCAGTAAAATTAATCTTTACAAGATGCAAAAAACTTTATGGCGAATACACTCAATGAATATGAAAACAAATTTGGATAATATATCTATCTAAAAATTAATGTTTAGAGTTAACGGGTTTTGAAATTTATATAATTAAAGGTTTTTTTACATATAAAGTGGAATTATTTGTGGAGGGTGACCAAGGTGATCTTAACGATGTTCCAGCATGGTATTTGCAGTTTCTATGTTAAAGCAATGGTACAATTTTTTTTTCGACAGAATTTAACGAAAAATTAAATTTAAGAATTTAATAATGCTTACTATTAATTCCCAAAGTTTCAGAAATTTTGACCGTTTAAAATGGGAAATAATTATGCCAACGTCCCAATTTCGATCAATTTACGTCAAAATTAATATCTCGAAAGTGAAAATTAATTTCTAAATTTTTTTTTTAGAATTGTATTGTATAAACATTTTTTTCTACTTTTTCTTCAATATATAATAATATCATAAAAAATAGTTGGAGAGACCGGACATTTTACATGCTTTAAATGGGACATGAACCTCAAAATCGCGAACTTTGTCTTTAAATATCTCGCGATCTAAACGGTCAAAAATTATGAAATTTTAGGAATTCATAAATAAAGCTATTATAAACCCGAGAAAAAAAATTCGGCCAAATCTGTCGAAAAGTGATTTCATGCTGGTACTACCTTAAATAATAATTTTGACATAAGATATTTCTATTGGAGTGAGAGAAAATGCGATATCTCACAAAGAGAGAAAAGATAAATGTTTTTGCAGGAACGTTACCAGTTATACAATTCAATATGCCAAGTTGTACAATTTTGGATTTGACTTAATATTCGTCAAAAACTCAAATCTTTTATTCGTATTCGTTATAGGGCGCTTATAGCAGACTTCAAATAAGAAAATAATATTTTTTGGCTAAAAATACTGAGAAATATTGATATTTAGTTATTCTATTTTAAGGTTCATTTCCATTTCCATTATAGTTAAATGTGGGTATAAATACGAAGTGTCTCAAAACTGCACGGCCCTATTTTGGGTGCGTTAAAAGTTAAACATATGCCCAAAAATAATTCTTTACTGAGCTACAAAAGGTTAAAAATAAGCACGGAATCATGTAGGCGTTGTTTAAGAAGTTTTTAAACAATAAGTGGATATTGTTACTTGTTGGAGAAAAATTTGTCAATTATTAATAAGCACTGCTTGAGTAAGATCCCAATTTTATTAGTTCTTGGTGTAAGTGAACACCGTGAGTGTTTAATACTTCATATAACTATGGGAGATTTTTCAATTTTACCGAACAAACAAACATTGACAAACTGTATTGGCAGGGAGCATAGTAGATGTAGGGGACAGTTAAATCGACCGCAGCGCTGTTACTAGCGCCTAAACGGATGAACCGATTTAATTTTTTTTGGTTTCGTTTAAAAGGTTATTTAACGGACAGTTTTAGCTTTGTTTCCAGTGTGAACTTAGAATTCCGTACTTGAAAAAACTAAAAAATTGGCGATGATCTTCAAAATCGATTTATTTTGGAAAAGGCATGACATATAATTTTAACATATAAATAATTACTATGGAAATGAATGGTCAAATAAACCTGGCTCAATTCATTTTGAAAAGTGAAATGGTAAAATAATTAGGTAATTCAAAACAATAATTTAAAAGAACAATGTCAACTCCAATATTTCAATTTCAATTAAAATATTTCGTAAAATTTGTCCCAAAAAATGATAGCTCTCTTAGTATCCTTTTCATCTCATCTGATGTCCTTGACCAGCACTTTGATATTGATTTAAGAAGGACTGTTATAAGTTTAAAGTGTTTATCTGTGCGCCTGTGTGTTTCTCAGTACCATCGTAACCCCTAAACGGTCGAACCGACTCGATTGAGAACATTTTATATAGCTAAGTTTCCAAAAATCGATTTACAAGGAATAAATCGCATTTGTCGGGGGGTTTTTTCAATTTTGTAAATTTCACTTGTTTATTAATTTTGAGCTAGAGAACCTAAAATAATTTCGTGAAATTTCGTGCAGTATTGATCACGCTGTACAATAAATAATATTCAATGTATAAATATCGAAAAATATGTCATTTAATATACACTAAATTAGAAAATCTATTACAAATAATATTTATGATGGTTTATGAATTTATACAAGTATTTTTCATCTAGGTAGATAGATATAATCCCTATATTATATGATATTGGAGGACTGAGGTTCAGCAGCAGCTAGTACAGAAAACCGAGCGACCTACCAACAACAACCTCTACCTACACAAAATATTATTATAAATTGTACATAAATAAAATTCATGCATGCATATCTGTGTGTAATCTTTCATTTATTAACAATATATATATATATAAAATAGCTCAATGATTAATGATCACTTATTTCCTTTTTTTATTTTATAAAATTATTATTTATTCATATATAAATTTTAATTACTTTTAAATAAAATTACTTTATATTATATATTGTATTATTATTTATTTTATTATGTGTATTCATTTTTTAATTAATTGTGAACTATTTATATATGTGATATGAATGATGAAATAAGGATATAGCAATACATATATATAAAGGTATAGGGGATGTTTGAAAACAATATATAAAAATCTGGTTTAAACACCTAACAACCTCTATATATCGTGGAATCGCGGTAATCCGACAAACGTTTTGCAAACCGGAGTCGAATTATCGAATTTGTTGGACTATAGAGTACTGTCACAAACCTCCTGTAAATCGGAACATTTTGAAAAACAGTATCTTGTAATCCGACTAATTACGTATCCAAGTTATAAGTTAAAGTATGAAGTATAGCGTATAACGTGTGCATACAAACTTGGGACTAAACTTTGAATACCTTGATTTATTTCATATTTACATGGCATAAAAAAGCAAATTTAACAGCTCAACTCTAAAAATTTAACACCCTAAAGGATATCTACCGATGAAAACGTCTTTTATGGGAATATTCTTTTAATAAATTGTATTTTATAACTAAAATTATCAAATAACATAAAAAATTGTCCAAGAAAATTAACTTTATTTAACTCGATCAAGTGAAAACAAACAATTGACTGAGTTAATTGTTGAAATACCATGTATAGACAGTGTTGATGACCCAATCGTTTGTTTTTTTCATATAAATAAAGAAAGATATCCACTCTTAGATAGCCACACACATATAACTGATATTCCCAAATAATGCATACAAAAAAATTTGCACCTAATTTAAGCCCTTGTGGGTAAATAGTGATGTTTACGAAAAAATGTTTAAATCAAAAATTGTCTATTTTTTTATAAGGAACATTTTTTACTTTTAAACTTTTGTTCTATCTCTAACGGTTTACAAGATGGGACGTACGGATCCAAGATCCAATTGGCCTATGTTGCTCATTTACGAGCTTGACCTCACTTTTTACGACCTGAGCCCGCTGTAAAAATTTCAACTTTTTTCGTTTTTTAATTATCGTGATGACAGATGAACAGACAGACAGGCGGGCGGGCAACCGGAAATGGACTAATTAGGTGATTTTATGAACACCTGTACCAAAATTTTTTTCGTAGCATTAATATTTTCAAGCGTTACAAACTTGGGACTCAATATACCTTGATATATTTCATATACATGGTATAATAATAATTCCAATTCGATGATATCCATTTCAGGCGTACATAGTGAGAATCATTAATTCTTAAAACGTAAAGAAAAACTCATAATTAAACTTCCTGGTGTAAAAAATCTCTTACGTGCATATAGAGGTAGAAAAGCATTTTATTCATATGATAAATCATATAATACTTCCATCATGTGTTTTCATCCGTTAATAATTCATTAATTTAATAGATAATTTTTTATGTATAAACCTTTTTTTTTTCATGACCATTTACGATATTTAGAATAAATCAACTTAAAGTGATTTAAATAATTTTTGTGTTTCATAAAACTTTAAGTAGGTATTGAGTTTAAAAAATAATAAATTTGTCTGTGTATCATTAGATAAAGCTGTTTATATATTTTATTATGTTTGACTTAAATAAATAACTAATAACATGCATTAATAGTAGACTGTGGGCACACGGTTTTTTTAAATGATATATGCATACTAGAGATTTCGTTCTTTTACGAGTCAACCAAATATTCCTCTACGATTTATCGAAAAGGTTGTGTTTTCACATGAGCATAATATACATATAAAATCACTCTCCATTAAATTGCCTTTTCCTTAAAGTATTTTGAAGATCGTCGTCAATTTTTTTCGGGTACGGAACCCTAAATTTTCACTTGAAACATAACTAAGAACACTCCCCGTTAAATTACCTTTCAAACGAAACCAAAAAATAAATATCTGTTCATCCGTTTAGGTGCTACGATGCCACAAACAGACAGACAGACAGACACACACACATATCGGTCAAACTAATAACATCCCTTTTTTTAAGTTCGTTGGTTAAATACGCCTCGAAACGAATTATAGGTTGTTTCTCAATTCCAACCGCACCTGGCTTCCCATGTTGCTTGGTAACTTAGTACAATATAATTCAGGGAAACTAGTGTAGGAAACTTTTTTCTTTTGCATAGCTTCAATTTAAGTATCTATTATATTTTCGGAATGCCAATTACATTTTCGATAAAGAGTAATACCGACTGTTTTCTAGATTAATTTGATTTATTAGGTATGTGATTGAAAAAATCACTTTTTATACCATGTATATATGAAATATACATAGTATATTAAGTTTAGTCCCAAGTTTGTAACGCTTAAAAATAATGATGCAAGGAAAAAAATTTTGTCATAGGTGTTCATAAAATCACCTAATTAGTCCATTTCCGGTTGTCCGTCCGTCCGTCTGTGGACACGATAACTCAAAAACGAAAAAAGATATCGACCTGAAATTTTTACAGCGAACTCAGGACGTAAAAAGTTAGATCAAGTTCGTAAATGAGCATCATAGGTCAATTGGGTCTTGGGTCCGTAGGACCTATCTTGTAAACCGTTAGAGATAGAACAAAAGTTTAAATGTAAAAAATGTTCCTTATCAAAAATTGAACAACATTTTTTCGTAAACATCACTGTTTACCCGTGAGGGTGCCAATTAAGCGGAAATTTTATAAAATGTACTATACTTGATTATCAGTTACGTATGTGTCACATGTTTGTATGTGTAATGTAATAAAGAAATCAACACTGACTATGCATGGTAATTTAACAATTAACTCAGTCAATTGTTTGTTTTCACTTTTTTTTATAATATTCAATATAGGTATTTGACTGTGAATATTTGAGATGTAGACAGTTTAAAATGGTTTAAACTCATGGAAGTGAAATTGATTTTATTATTCAGATCAGAATTATAAAGTAATTTTATATATTTAACACACATTATTTATATTAAATATTTATCAGGTGTCAATATTAATTTATTTCTGTTCTAATTAAAAATTAACAGGGTATTGTTAATATATTATGAAATTTTTAAATCTATTATCTTCATTGAAAATGTACATTCTAGAACAGATAAAAGGGTCATGGCATTTATCTTTAGTACTTTTGTATCTGCAACCGCTTCTTTTATGTTGAAAGTAGCTAAAATTATACCTATGGCAAAAACGTAAGTAGTCAAAATAGCCTTAAAAACCTAAGTTTAAAGCCTAAGAAACATTAAAACTAATGTTTTTAGGATTATTTCACATACCATACCTAGTAGTTTGAGTACTGGCACAAGGCTGTCTTTACGGTTGCACTTTGTTGTACCTCTTACCAAAAAACATGGTAGAATTAAACAAGGTATGTTCTTGCGCAGGTAAGGGTAGGGTGAGGACATTCTCTCACTCTCGGTAATTTCTCTCGCACGGTACCCAGTCACCGCCATATTGATTATTATTATTATAATATCGAGTTGTCTCATAAAAAATTTCTTTTGATTGAGTTATCGATTACGTGGCTTATGCAAAAAAAAAAAAATTCATTGTAAGGAACGATTTTTTCATTACTAAAATCAAGGATTGTTCAAACAAACGTATTCACGTTTTTTACAACATTTGAATCAGGAAGCGGGAATAAACTAAGGGGCGTCGACTGCGTACGTGTGCGAACTGAACCAGAACTTGACTGCGTACGTGTGCGAACTGAACCACAAAAAACTGTCAGTTCCTTTCAGGCTAAGTCGTGGAATGTACAGTTAATTTCTGCCTAAACTCTGTTCATTAAAAAGAATAGACAAAGTTGAGTCAATTTTTAGTCATACCAAGAGAGAGTTTCAAGTCTTGTGGCTTATCCTTCCAATAGAAAAACTAAGAATAGTTACTACGGTTTTCTGTTTCTATTTTTTGGTATATGTGTCTTGGACTTGGTAAATTTGTTTTTTGTTTTTGAAAGAGTCAACAGGTCCGTAACATTTGCTAATTTTTACTGCATGACCAATATAGAGACTGAGACTAATAAAACTTATACGTACATTTTGTATTAAAGACATTAGTACAGATTTCATCATCTTGCCTAAATTGTAACTCAATAGAATATAACAATAATCAAAATGTCATCAACTTTAAATTAATAATTTTTAATTTAGTTTATAAACTTTATTTATTTAAAACCACATATAATTTGTTTATACAATCAAATGACAAAATAAAGTTTATTATTTATAAAATGCTGCTGCTTTGCTAAACCAAAGTTGTTGATATTGAAAGTACATATATTACATAAAAACCAAACAATATTCGAAGAAAAGTATAATTAAAATTGTTGATTGAAAACTTTAAAAGATCTGAGGGAAACAAAATGAGAATGAATCTTGTAAAACGGTATAAACGAATAATTATTGTAATTGTGTTGTGTTTTGTATATATATATATATAGAAGAGATCGAATTTACAACATAGAAAGTTTTAATCTAATCTATGTGGAGAACCACTCAATTTCTTTTACACAACCGAAACCAATAATAATAATAATAATCATCATAAAATACTGTCGAGGGTATAGACTTTGGGGTCTTTGCCTATAGCTTTCTATTTATTAAATTATCGCATTCATTATAGTAGGGGAGCCTAAGAGGGAATTTTTGGAACGCGCGTAGAGCAGACGATCAGATTATCTGACTGTCTGCCATACGCGGGCCCCCGCATATTTAGGGCTAATATTTGGTGGAGGTACTAAGGAAGGGTAGAGGTACTTAATCTGACGCTCTCGAGTTACTACACAAATCTTCCCAAAAGCAACACGAGCTACTTAGATAAGTGCAGGTGAACTTCTTCACAATCTCCACAATCTCGAAATTATTAGTGTAGTTCAGTAGTCTAGTCTAACCGGGAAGTTTAAGCTGCTCTGGCTCATCGCTTATAGGTTCAAGGCCTTAATTGGCTAAGAATAGCTCTCAGTATAATTCTGCGCACTTTCGCGGAGTGGGAGTTACTCTTTTTCAACTCAGGCGGATCAGCTGACAGACTCATCAAATGCTGTTAGAAAGGGCGCAAACCTCACCGAGGTAACGGTCCTGATCTGCTAGGGACTTTGGTAGCTAAAATGGAAGACATACTAAAAGTCTTGGCGCTCTAGCAGTATCCCAGTGGCTAGCCCCATCGTTGGAGGGTGTTATTGGGCGGTGCTTGGCGCTGTGTGACCGTGGGGGTGTATCCAACGGATTCAAGCGACCTCACGTAAGATAAATACCAAATACTTGTAGTTCAGTAGCCATTGTAGAAAACATTAGTGTTTCACAATTTATCACTTGGATTTTCGGAGTGAAAACAATATTTTTCCATCAAAAAGTTAATAATAATACAGAGAGTATGCATGCTAAAGTTGTTTTTCAACTATATATAGAGGCTTTGTATTACGAGCATTGGTTGTAGTGTTTGATGTCAAATGCAGAATACTGAACGAACAGTTGAGGGTTGAACAATTACTTGTATTAAAAGTTCATATATATCGTATCGTATATCGATAAAATGTTCTTGTCTGTTTCTTACTAAAGACAATTTAGTTTCCTTTACTTATCTCGTTGTGTAAAGAGAGTACCTATCTTCCAAACTCAACAACAATATGTCGATCAAACTTAATAAGACTTCCAACAACAACTTCTTCATCATTGTGGTTGTTTAGCATGTGAATATGTCATTTAACTATCAATTTACTTGGTGAACAAATTTATTTACCTGGGAAAATAATAACGACACTTGTAAAATTTATTTTATTCATATAGGCAGTGAATGGATTTGAGTTTACAAAATTCATGTATCAAAAATTATGAGTCGTATAGAATAAGGGTGGCAAACCTTTGTATGACATGGGCCAGAGTAAAAGACTCACATTGGGTTTCAGTCAAATTAGCTCATATTGCCTGATTTTATAGATTTTGACATCCTGATCAAAAGTCACAACGGGCACGATGATCCAAATTCAAACATTTCGTCGAGTTTTGGACGTTGGATCATAAATAATAACAGTGTAGAGTCATTTTTCTCGGTGACTCACGTTAGTTGAGTACTTGTAGTACATATACCAAATCTACAAAATTATCTCAATAGCCAATATTTTAGAATTTGATCAAATCATGCATAAATAATTTTCTGGAGCAAAACTTACTTTGAACGCTAACCGTCTTATTTCGCTTAATTGACTCTATTATGTGATGGTACAAATCAAGGAGTGGAATCTGAAGCGTCTTTTATTCTGTATTCTGTCTATACGAAAGTTACGCGGAAAATATAGGGTTAAAACTGTTTAGTACATGAACAAGTGTTTGTACGACGATATGGGACGCACATCTTAATTATATTCATTAACTTCGTTATCTATTTAATTAGCTTGCATTATTATATTATTTTTAATTCTTATTTAAAGTCCCGCTTTCACAATATTCTTATAACGAATGGCGAGAAGTAAATGAAAATATACCGAATATTATTACAGACCGCATTAAAAAATCACCTCAGTTGACAGTTGAAAGAATGAGAAAAGTATTCTTATTATTTTCTACGAATTTTGAAAGCGTACGCGATATGTAAAATTTATTTTGTAAGAAATCCAATATAAGCATTTCAAGGCTTATGCATTTGTCTGTCCAATGTGTTTTTACGCTTTCTCGTACGTGCTTTTTTGACTAAGATACGCGCTGTCGAAGCAATTGGGACCCTATCGAAAATATACTTTTTTTTAAATGTTTTAATAACCTTATTGTTTTCTTTACATTACACACAGCTTACATTTGCCTCTCGTAGACACAAGTCAAATTTCAAGTTAAATTTAAAAAATTTAAAAAAACCCCGACAAACTTTTCGGCTACGGAACAAACACAGACAGACATACACACATAGCAGTTAAACTTAATTAATGTTAAAATTAATGCCGGTACTGGTTCAGGCAACAAAAATATATGTCTTCAAAACTCAACATTATTTCTCACATATCTACAAAAATATGATCATAATTAAAGAAAACAAGACTTACCAGTATCGGATCTGTGGCACGGTACTCGATAGGATTTCCCAAATGCCAAAATGAACCTAAACTAGACCTGAAACAAGAAAATTTAATCTTTTGCGAATAAATTGTTAAGAAAACCACATATGGCAAAGTGTCATGTCAAAACTAACTCGCCACTCCAGCATCATCGTTTCATTCGAATGAATTCCCTCCTTCTCTACCTAGGTCGTGCGCTCAGTTACCCACTGCGGTCAGTTACCCCAAAAGAGTACAAAGGTATTAAAATAAATTTCAAATAAATCCACAGAGTTTTAAATAATAACTTTTATTTATTTAGGTATTTATTATCACAATATTAGTGCATTTTCATTTATAAATAGTAATATATATTTTATAATATAACATGTTATATAATGCCATATTTATTTAATATAATATACAGACTTTAATGTACAAATTTGGTATATATTTCTTACAATATGTATAATTACGGGAGCCTGAATGGCTCACAATCAATTTATGAGAAAGTGGCGCTACACTAGCTTATTTTTTAAATGTGTAAATAAAACCAACTTTTAAAAAGCCACTAGTTCACTTTCAACAAATGCACTTGTGACTTGTGGTATTATGGAAACGAACCTTTTTGAAGATGTCAGTCGGTGATGATTATTCTTTAATTAGACACTACCGAAACTTTCTGGTTTTTTACTTGTGGGTAGTACACATTTAAAAAATAAGCTAGTGTAGCGCCACTTTTTCATAAATTGATTGTGAGCCATTCAGGCTTCCGTATATAATATGTTAATTTTCCCATTTTTCAATGATATTTTTATGAAAAGAATATATTTTTCAGTTGATTTTTGTGTGATTCAATAAAATTTACTATTAAATATTTACTATTACTATTTAAATGTTTATAAATAAAGGTTAAAATTAATTAAAATTCGCTAAAATTAAAATTATGACTGAAAAATATAATTTTTATTTTTAAATAATTCCATAAAATTCAACACAAGAAACAAAAAGATTTATTATAACGGTAATTAATTAGTAAATTTTAATGTTGCGTGTAGACAGAGAAATAATCATAGATTTTTGATATTTTGTGTTTTTTATGATATATTTAGCTTGTAAAACGTTTTATTTATCAAATATTTCGAAGCTTTATGTACGATAATATTGATATTAAATATATTGGATTAAATAGACAATATATTACATATAATAGTTTTATTTTATTGATATTACAGCATGTTGTTTTCTTTTTTTTTACAAAAACAATTCAAAATCAGACTCAATTTTAAAATTTAAATGTGCTTCAGTGTTTTATTTTATAGATGAATCTTTGACATCATAATAAAGTTATATTTCTATCGAGTCTTTTTGCCCATATTACTAGTAATAATTTTTCGAAAAATTGCATTCCACCTTCTAACTCTTTCGATATTTGCCAACTTTCTAACGTTTATTTCTGTATATTGTATTTCTAATTTCTTTATTTTAATATAAACGACAGGAACTTTTGGAACTCGATTTCTATAAATTCAACCCTCGAGCTCCAGTTAAAAACATCTTTTTCTAAGCGGTAGACAAGAAGAATCATAGAAATTTTGCTTCATTATGTGCTCAACGCCCATTACTCAAAATGTGTGCTTTTTGATTGATATTATGCTGATGAAATATAGTCAAGTACAAAGCCTGGGTATACAGTCAAACCTGGGCAAGTGAGAACTGGATAAGTGAGAAAACTCTATAAGTGAGAGTAATAGCCAGGACCCGTCATTTAAAGCTCCCAAAACCTCTATTAGCGAGAAACAGAAACCTATGTAAGAGAGAGCCGTTTTTCGCTCATGGACCTCCGTAAGTGAGACTGCTACTTATCTATACCTCTATAAGTGACAGTCGAGCTTTATATTATTTAGGAGGAACTATAGCTACAATAAAAATACATTCGTACTTGCTGTGACTTGTTATTGCTGCGTACCTCTATAAGAGAGAAACGCTACCCATGTACCTGCATTAGCGAGAAACTCGGGTTAGTGAGAAATCTCAATAAGCAATCTCAGTAAGAAATCTAATGAGATTGTGCTCCCTTGAACTCTCGCTTATCCAGGTTTGACTGTATTTTTAATAGTGCGAGAAAACATACAAATTATACATGTGGTCGAAGATTTTTTATAGGTATAAATTATTGAGTTTTTAAAAAAAAATTGTAACTTTCAAAGGAATCTCAAATTAAATTTAAAAAATTATATATTCGTGCGAGAAAACTTAGATTACTTCGATTAAATTTTTAATTTCGTTTCATTATAAGTATATTCATTATTGGTGCATGAATTATATATTGTAAAATATTGATGTATAAAACGAATTTCGCTTCAACGCTGTGTAATACATTTACGCAGAGATGTAGCAAATGAAGTCGTTAGTAGCGATGGGGCAATAGTTAATACCACATCAAACGCACATAATTTACTAATTTGGCCAATATTGTAAATCGGAATACCCGGGCTACATAAGCTGGTATATATATAATGTACTTGTACATAAGCTGGTATATTGTACTTGTAGACTATTAAATTGTGTAGGCAGTACAAACAATTTTCCATTAGACACACAAATTGGGCACTACCGCGTTTAAACACATCTTTTATTTTCTTCAAAGGTAACGAAGTCAAAATATTTGTTGATAATTTTGTTTAATTTAAAAAATCTAAAACTAATATTAGTAATTTTGTTAAAGTTCAGTCCTTTAATAAATTTATTCACATTAATTTTTACAAAATTTTGATATTAGTAATTTAATAATATTTTTATATGATAATTTAATAATATATTATTTACATATTGGTAACAATACACATCTAGTTGCTTTGGAATTGGCTAATGTTCAACAAAATTGATTTTTCTAGGAATATTTGGTAAATAATTTTTTTATTTTTTTATTTGATGGACGTATTGTTGATAAACATAGGCCAAAAATTATTAGATATTGTCGTTAAAACTCCAATAAAATTGATTCAATTATCTATAAAATTGGTAAAACAAACCGTAAAAGAATTTATAAATGATACGGGAAAACATAAAAATCTCTTAGAAAAATTTTGAAAACCAGGGAAGTTTTCAGAGAAAATTTTTTTTACCCGTTATTTCATTAAAAAAATTTATTTTTTTCATTTTTATAATTATTTTTTATAATCTAAAGACCTTGAACACCGCCAGGGTAGGGATGCCACCCTATATCGTACATGATAAAGTTATCATTTTTTCAATTAAATAATTTCTCAAAAAATTAAATATTGGTTCGCTCATTTACCTGTTGTTAAAGTTCTAGCCAAAACCAGTGCTTCATGCATTCCTCCTCCATAACAAAACGAGCTTACGCCAATGAAAATCGTTCCAAATAGCTCTGTCGTTCTAGATTTTGCTAAAAAGAGGTCGAACTCAATGAAGTCCTCGAAATAATTATATTAATTTTGCTTCATAATTCAAACTTGTGAATCAATGTTTTCATCAAAAGCGCCTTCAATTTTAGATTTCTCTTAGAAATTACTTTGAATCGACCCTTGGGGGTCAATATAGCTTATTACTTTTATTTAGAGTTAAAGCTTATTGATCCAGTGAATACCGTATCATTATTTTTATTGGAGTTTTAGCCTCTAATCTAATTTAAAAAAATTATTTAAAATTAATTAAGAAAAAAATTCAACTCATTAGTTTAAAACCATAAAAGTTAAAATTTATAATTATGAATTATTAATTTTTAGAAAAATACATTTTTTGTGTCAAATGTAATTATTTTTTGTTCGAAAAAATGAATTCTATTTTTAATTAAAATTGAACAAATTATAACGAATATTAATTAAAAAATAAAATTTGATCTTGTTATTATAATTTTTTTTGTTTGTTAAATAATAACTTTTTGTTAATAAATTTTCTAGTTAATTAAAGAGATAATTTCTGTTAAAATTAATTAATTATAATAAAATATTGTAGTGTTTCAATATTCATAATAATAATTATTATTTAAAAAGTGAATTTTCAACATTATTAGTCTAATGGATGGATGATGAATGTTTGATGCGTTTGTGTGTGCTTTGATGAAAAAGCTTGTACACTAACTATATTATTTCATATTATATTAAAAGTTATTCTAATGAACTTTATTTTATATACAGTGAACATATCAAAATAAATACTAATATGCTTTCATATTACTGCTCTACTGCTTTCATATTCTTTTTAGTCTGCGGGGCAGCACTCTTTTTGTAAAATGATCAATACATACTTGAAACTTTGTGAGTGACTTTCTTTTGCCGAGTTTACCAGTAGGGAATTTGTCGTACACTATGACCACTTGATAACAATAATAATTAGTACCTGGATTACCGACTTTGCTCGGTATTTTTTGAGTTAAAGTTTTTTGAGTTAAAATGTCTCCACACAAATACAAATTTGAATGTCCCGCTAGTGTACTTTATTTCGTTATCTGCAATAAACACCAATAGATGTCAGGAAGAGTTGTACTTTGCAATTTGTTGCAAAACTAAAACATTTTTACCGTACAATAAATTTTACTGTATATTTATTCTTAATGTTATCACGTGTTGATATTATCCGACAATTTCCTGCGTGTTTTTTTTAGACAGATACTTAAATATAAAGTTATAGTTTACTCTTTCGAATTATGTTACCAGTGGTGAATTTTTTCTCAATTTCTAAATAGCCATGCAATCACATACGTCAAGCAATCTAAGCAACATAATTCAATTTATGAATTAAACTTAAAATTGTTATCTACGGCCTGTACTTAAAATTCAGGAAGTTTCCATCAAATTTCAGTTGGGTTCTTTCTTGGAAGATTATTAGTATTTAATTTATTTACACAATTTTGTTCAATATTTAATATTTATATTTGTTTATTATAAAATATAATTTAAAACCATCGAGAAATTTTCTATATCAATTTTTGAAACTCATAATTGGCGTCGGACGTAGAAATTTTATTTTAATGTTTGTAAATATGTATTATCATATTATTATCTTACGATGAACGTTTCTCTCGATGAAGGTAGTGTACTTTTGAAACTCTCTGTAAAAATCGATCGATAATTCTTTCTATTTTATGATACAAAATTATTTTGATAATATGGATATTTCTACAATTTTTGGGAAGTGATTCGGAGGTAAAAATACATGAGGTTCATATACCTTAAAATAATTATATTGATCAATCATATTGATTTTTTTAAATTTTAACCTTTCATTTTTTATTGGAAATATTTTGAAATTAGATTAAAACTTCTAAGCTCCGAAAACTATATAGCTATGACAAAGTGATCCATTTTCTATTGATACCAAAAAATTCTATTTGGTTTTATTATTTATATTTAAATTTAATATTCAATTTTTAGTTATATTTAAATACAGGAAATTTAAAAAATCACCAAAATTTTATCAATTATATTCAGTATAAAGATAGAAGATGCCCCAAATGACCGCATACAGACAGTTTAGTGATATAACCAGAAAATTGTTAAGAATTATATCTAAATACAATTGCTCTATATTATTTACAAATTCACAATTTTTATATATTTCCCATCCAATTATCTCATTTTGATTTATAATCGAAGGATTTATATGGAAAAAAAGTTTAAATACCAAAAAACCAAAGATTCAAAGCAATTATTAAACACAAAAAATGAAGCCCGAACCAGTTAAACCAAGTAGGTCATTCATGTTTCATAAAACAAGAACACAGTTTCATAAAACAAGAACAAAGTTTGAGAAAAAAACCTTATATCAGGGTAGATTCGATCCTTCGGGTAGATTCGATTTTAATTTCCCCTCGAAATCCTTCCGCAGCCATTTGGAGTGACGGCGTAACTGTATTAAGCTGCGCATAAAAAACAAATAGCATAAATATTTTATTCTATACAGTTTGGTAGCCGTCTCGTTTTAAAATATATGAAGTTAAAAGAGTTTTTATGCACGTTCTTATGTATAAAAAAAAGAGAGAGTGTACTCTGTGTTATGCGCACTGTATCGTAGGTGTACAACTGAGGTGATGTACAAGTGATGAGGATGACCTGCTGTGTTCATGTATACACATCAATATATTGACTGAAGACTCTTTCTTTGTCTTATAAATAAGAACTCTTCTTACTTCAAATATTTTAAATGGCTAACGAGATGGTTGCCAAACTGTATATTATGGTTGTTAATGTATAATAATACTTTTTTGTTTCACTGGTTACACTTACTAGGAGTGATTTTTGAATAATCCTGTATATTATTTATAACCATTTTGAAATATATTTATATTAACCTATATTTAATTATAAATTAACATATAATTAATATTTGTATAGTAGTAGGTAACTTTCATGAATTTTCTAAATTAACTGATTTTTTAGAATTATTTAAATCATTATCCAAGTCACTGTTCTCACTAATACCCTTTTTTGTTTCCCTTGCTTTATTTATACATTCTCGTATTGTTTGTAAAACAATTTTTACACGTCTATCCAATGCCGTCAAATGTGGTTCCCATAGTATTGGTGCAACTGGATCCTGTTCCATACTTATACGCATTGCTTCGCTTAAACGTAATGGTCCGTTATGATATCTGTAACAAGAAGAATAAATTTATTAGTTTCAAATTACAAATATAAAGATGATGAAATATGAAATAATTAGAAATAATTATGATGGAAAGATATGCATCATGTATATATACGTCTTCTGGAAAATGAGTACGTTTAGTAATTAGATCAGTCTTTTCCAAGTATATTTTTAATTAAGGGTCTCTTGTACATTTTCATAAATTTGGTTGTTGTCTATAATAAAATAAATTAATTGCATTATTCTTGATATCAATTAAAGTCATATTTTCCCTTCATTATATATAGGGTGGGCCATTTTAATATATACACCTAAATATCTCGTTTTGTAGTTAACCAATCAAAAAATAACTTAAACAAAAGTTGCAGAGTTTGATGGGGGATATCCTGTTCTGACATAAGATTGGACCTAGTTGTTAGGTTTCTTTTTATAGCCAATTTAGATCCTAAACGGTAAGAGACGGATTAGCATTTTAAATTGAAAAGTTGATCCTCATAAAAAACGAACATTTTTTCGAAAAACGTTAGCTTTCGGACGAAATGCGACTTAAAAATTTCATTATTGAATTTCATCGAAAGATTTAAATAACACACTTGCAGAGACTTGTTTGTTAACCTTATCCAAGTCTTGCCAAACTCAAACTTGACTTATGAAACTTTGTTTTAGCCTTGGGCATGAATACGAAAACCAAGTTATGGCAATACTGAACAAACTTAGATTCCACCATCACGCTTGACATTTTCATCATGGGTAGTACGTTACCATGACCAGTTCTGTGCCAGTGACACGTACCAACTGTGGAATATTTTTCCCCAATTTTGTGTTTTTGGTCTAGTAAAATGCATCCTTGAAAAAATATGATCTAGTATTCTGAATTATTGTAAATATTATTTGTTATTCTTATCTATTTATATAAATAAATATTAAATAAAAATGTGCATTAAAAAAGTATTACATATACAGGGTCATCATTTAAAAAGTTTTCTGGATATCACTATGTCAGTATCAGAGTGAACGGCGTACAGTATCGGTGTGATTACTATACTGATTTGACCATTGAGAGAATAGTAACATTAGCAAGAGTTATGGCTCCTATGGCAATAGTATTTGGCCTCCTGGCCCATACTGGTTGGCGATACTAACTATACTGGTGGATAGCCCTATTCAATAATGTAATTTTACTTTTGCTAACATAGATACTCATAGTATGTGTCTCTATACCATACCAGCATTAAAGTAAACGCCATGACTTTTTTGACGTGTAGTATTAAGTTCTTAATACGAAGTCTTCGAAGAAAATATTAAACCAGCAAACTTTTTTTACAAATTCTTAATTTCTATCGAAAAACAATTACTTTTTGTTAAAAATTAATCAATTAATTAAAAATTAAACAAATTTTCAAAGAAATATGCAGCTCCGTTCAAAAAACTTTGACTACTGTTTGACCATGAAGACGACTCTTAATACAAATTCTAAATACTGTCTTTTCATTCCCTCTAAATAAGAGATGATATGTGTTTTCGCACCCTGTATAACATAATATAAAAGTTTCTATACAAAATATTATTATTTATTATCAGAATAAATATTTTCTCTATCACAAAACGTATATACATATGTATTATCGTAAATAGAAAATACATATACAGTCAAACCTGGGTAAGTGAGAACTGGATAAGCTAGAAATCTCTATGAGTGAGAGTAACCGCCAGGACCCGTCATTTTAAGCTCACAAATCCTTCATTAGGGAGAAACAGAAACCTCTGTAAGAGAGAGTCGTTTTTCCCTCTTGGACCTCCGTGAGACTGCTACTTATCTATACCTCTATAAGCGACAGTCGAGCCTCTATAAGCGACAGTCATTTTATACCTCTATAAGTGACAGTCATTTTATCATATTACATATTTACTACATTCGTATTTGCTGTGACTTGCTATTACTGCGTACCTCTATAAGAGAGAAACGCTACCCATGTACCTGCATTAGCGAGAAACTCGGGTTAGTGAGAAACTTCTATAAGCGAGAATGAGATTGTGCTCCCTTGAACTCTTGCTTATCCAGGTTTGACTGTATACAGAAAATAAATACTAGCGAATCGGGATGAGATTCAAATATATAGAAAATGTTTTAACCATTTCCGTAGCGAACCGGACCTCAATAAATACACTCTACTTACAACAAGTATTAACGACAAGTATTTTATTAAAACAATATACATTTACATTAATACTTACACTATATTTATATTATATATAAATGGAAAATTACATATTTTCCACAGGAAAAAAAGGGTTTAGTGATTTATATTATTTACTTACTATATATCTTTGTTTATTAACACACACATGTTTGTTTTTATGTGCGGAAAAAAAATAAGGCTTTGTGAAATATAAACAAAATAAATTTGATTTTTTTCCGGACATAAAATTTGTTTATGTAGTTAAATTTTTGTGGCATTAAAAATTGAAATCGTCTAAATTTCACATTGTTCAATTTATTCAATTTATTGGTTGATTAATGGGTAAAATTGACTGGATTGTTTTCGTTACATTAATCTTAAATAGGGCTTTTCACCTATTTTTTGAATTGAAAGTCATTAATCAGTTTGATTTAATTAGCACTAGATGACCCGGTGAACTTTGCTTTACCTACAATTTATTTAATTGTAACTATTGCGAATCATCGATTATTAATCTTAATTAATCTGCAGTTACAATTCATTACTAGTTGTACTATGCTTAGCCCACTCGCTAAGTCCGTTATGCCACCCACAAGCCCATCCTCTGTTTAGCACGCTCGGCAAACACGAATTTTACAACTATCTCTTTCGGCCTGGCTGAAGCCTTCGGCAATGGAGCTCGCTGCGCTCGCATATAGCTCTGATGGATACCTATTTACATGAATAATAATAAATACAGCCTAAGTACTATTCAAATACCTGTTCACAATTCTAGAAAAATATGGTGAGAGCGTAAATACATACATAAGCACATAGTAAGGTAATATAATGTATTATTTATATGCGTTTCCACCATTTATTGCATTTAATATTTTGACTTAAGTTTTATATTGTTCCGCTCCAGTTTCTTATTTTTTTTCTTTAATAAGAACCTTCTTTTGAAAATAATTGACACAACAAAAGAAGAATTAGCGAAATTGTTCCATCCGTTCTCAAGTTATAGCGGGACTAGGCGCTTAGATAATATATTTTGACAGTGTGATCAATTTACCGCCCCGTTAACTTTTTTGTTCACACTGCCACTGCCTGGATTCGAACCCGCAACCTCGTAGTCAGTAGTCAAAGCAAGTTAAAACTTGTATTAAATTTAGTATGCAGGTAAAGAATTCTAAACCAAATACAAAAAGACATAAAAAATTCAAATGATTTTTTAGAACAAAACAATTTCACTATTTTAAAATGATAACAATAAACCTCAATATAACCTCATGATATATCTTATAGTCTTACGAATAACTGATTACAATACAAGATACGTTTACTACAATTCTTGATTGTTCATATTTGTTCATTAGAAGAGCTGCTTCTTACATACAATCTACGTAAGTACTTCTCAAAGCGATAAAAGGCAATTCTATTTTAGTTTTCCACTTCTATTCCATTAAGACTGTGATCTCATAACTAAGTGAACTTTTTGTGATTCTTCTAGCTGTCATTTGGAGGATTGATAAAGGTTTAAGTGTGTGCCTTTCCATGATTTTGTATTGACCTCGGAAATACATTTTAAGGGATGTTAGATGTTTAAGGGATGTTGGAAGTTGGCGTCTGAAATGGTATATACCGCCATAAGCCCTCCATTAGACCACTAGGTTGGAAAATGATTTGGGTTGAACACAATACGTGTTTTTAGGCCAAAAAATAGTTGAAAAACGAAAATTAAAAAACGCTATTTCCAAAAATTCGTCACCGTAATTAAAACTAATTTTTTATTTTAAGAAACATTGAAATTTCGGTTCATTATGGGCGCATGGTCTACTAGAATGAATGTTATATGAGAAATAAAGATATACAAGCATCTATATATTGTTGATAAAATATTATAGCCAGTGGTAGATTAAAGATGGTACCTACACTTTTGCGTTATAGCAAATTCGAAGACAATTTTCTCAAAATTTGTGCAGTGAAGTAAATTGTTATATATTTGCATTTCCCTTAAGTTTATACAAAAAATTGCATACTTTATATCAATATGATTTTTCGTAGAATTTTTTTGTGAAAACACGTACGTTCTTTCATAAAGATATCTATAATTTATTCGATTTCTGTAAAAAAATACAAACATTTTTTTTGAAAATTGTCTGATCTTTAAAGTGATTCTCGGTAATTTTTTTTTTTTATTATTGATGAACTTTTTTCGTTGACAAAAACGTTCAAAACTTAACGTATCAATTTGAATGTTTTTTACTTTAAATAAATAATAAAAGGAAATAAATATAAGAATCAATTATTTATATCACAAACACTAGGGCATCCAATATTATGGCCGTGGGTTTTATACTATTTTGTTTGATTCCCAAGCCGCAATTACAGTGTTCCCTGTCGCATTATTTTTTACTCCAGGAAGATGGTACTTTCGTCTTGGGAATGAAAGAAAAAAATAGGATCAAGAAAATATAATTTTTATGTCAGTTTGTCATAACATACTGAAAAATTACTTTACAGAATGCAATGGCTTTACAGAAATAATATTTCAATATTTTCAAATGTATTTTTACATTTTCAAATGTAAAGAAACTTTTCTCTATGTGGTTTTTAATCTTATTTTTATATCCACATATATAGGAGTATTGTGGGTTGTATTAAAGTGCATATATTTATAACTCTCATTTATCTTGTTTTGCATATAGTTTATACTCTCTAGCTTAGTTATATATGAACAGTTCTTGGTAATATATTGAGGATAGTAAATTGTTTATTGACACTTAGAAATATGGCGTCTGACTCTTCCTTATGGTTCTTAAAAATGACTTCGTAATAAACACAGGAAGTAGAATTTTGAAAAAAATTTTAAATTCATGACTTGATTTCCTCTAGAGAGCGCCATATTCAATTTCATATGACGTCACTATGTCTATAACTAGCGGACGATCAAGACGTTTTCAACGATACCTCATTTGTCAAATTACAATTCGTAGTTTAGAATTTATAAGGAAACAGATGCACATACATACATACATACATACATACCGATCAAACACATAATTCTTGCCGTAGTCGGAGTAAATAAATATACAGAAAATTTTCTTAAAAAAGATTTTCACTATCCAGGTATTACTGATAAATCTATCAAAAGGTTTTTGCTTGTAATAAGAAACAATCAAAGCTTTAAGTTTTGGATTTTTAACTCCTAGTATGGAGAAGTGTTCGGGAATATTTATTCTTTCACGATTGCGGTGACAGCGATTTTGAACTGTTAAGTAATAAGATAAGTAATATTTTTTTTTTTTTTTTTTTTTTTTTTTATTTAAGGAAGTAATATTTTGTTAATATTAAAAAACTGGAAATTTTGATAGTAAATCAAGATCACTTAAGGATGTATGAGCATGGTAGTGGGGGCACAAATTTAAAAATAGATATTTTCAATTTTGATGATAAATTTATATTATTACTTGACGATATAAGACGAAAAGTAAGAATAAAATTTTTCGATATCTGGCTTAATTTTCAAAATATCGAAAATTGAAAATTTTGTTTAATTATTTAGCTTTCGATATTTCGAAAACCAAGACACATATCGAAAAATTGTATTCTTCTTTTTCGTCTACATTCATGAAGTTATAACAAAATTCATCATCAAAGTTGAAAATAAGATAAAAATAATTTCAACCCTTAATCTACCCTGCTCTTACATCCCTTATATGGACGGTGACACTTAGTTTTTTTCTTTTCTAATTCATTGCTAATATGTTTACTTTCTATTAAAAAGTTTTTTTTTAATTTGTTTTCATTCATTCCAAATGAAAATTATCAAAAACTTCCAAAATATGTCGTTTTTTGAGATTCCTCCATAAGAGCCAATGTATTTTATATCGATTTTTAATGACTTTTTTCTTAAAAATTTGCACGGTTACCTAAGCTGAAATTTTAACCACATATTCTTTGAGTAAAAGACTACCTACAAACAAATTTTGAGCCTTTAAATCAAACATTGTTGTCATGCTCATATATCCTTAAACAATAATTAACCCACTTTTTTTTCAAAACTTTACAGAAATGTTTACGGTAATTGATTTTATGAAATTGTTCAGCATTTAAAAATTATTTTCCCCATGGCTTATTTTTGTTTCAAGCATGAAGCAGTTGGAGAAAGTCATTTTCGTCATCTGGGAAGGTGGACTATATCTGTGTGGACTATAAAGATCGCATTCACATTAACGGCTTGTTTAATATTTGATTGATATTAAATTAGTTATACAGTTGAAGATAATAAAATTTTCATTATAGTTATTTTACAAATTCTCTGTATAAATACATTGTGTAAATTAAAATTATACATATTATAGCAATTCATCTGATACAACAAACAAAAACAAACACAAGTCTATTCGTATCTATCTGTCTATCTACACTATCTACACAGTTCAAAAATAAATTATTTGTTGCACATTTTCATGAATTCAAACAATCTATTGAAGCGTATTATAACACCATACATACAACAACAACACTGAAATGTTGAATTATATTTATATATTACATGAATACCGTGTGTAAATTGAGACTTACAAAATATATTGTTATTAGGTACTATAGATATACCGAACAGATATAAATGTAAGAAGCATCATTTTATTTATGATGATAATATTGGATACATAGAAGAAAAGTCAATGTTAGACAAGACAATCTTTTAACATTCTTATTCATATGTGTATGTTAAAATTGAATAAAAAAATCTTCAATATGAAATTTGAGAATTTTTGAAGTGAAAACTTTTATAGGCGCGTTAGATATTTGTTAGGATAAAATTTTATGAATTTGCGTCAGCAATTCTACGTCATCATCAGCAACATGTGATAGATATAGCTACAGATATAGCCACTGTAACCTTAGAAACTAAAACTTTTTTCAATCGATAAAACGACACCTTTGTAATAAAAATTAAAGCTGTACAATTTATCAAAGACTCATCCTTTTATACTTCTTTTGTTAAGAATCAAAGTTAGTTTTTTTACCAAAAAAAGTTAAAATTAATTGATAAATAAAATTTAAAATTTTTGATATAATTTTCATTTCAACATTTTAAGGTATTTCGATACAGTAAATTGAAAATGACAGAAGTAAATAGCAGTGATTTGAAACTTAATTCATCAATTAACCATCCTTTTATACGTCTTTTGCGAAAAATTAATATCGATTCTCTATACGGTTTATGAGAAATTGAATCAAAGCCAGTATTTTTAACAAATCATGAAATATTAATTATTCATAATATAGTTAATTGAAAAATTAAACAAAAATCAAGTTATTTCAAAGTTTAATATTCTACTTCTGTTCTACAGTCTCCGTGACTATCTTTTTCTTTCTGGAAAGACTCAGAGGTGCCTGTTAGAATATGGTTTGTTAGGTATGTCTAAAAGTTTGTGTGTCTATTATCCATTTATGAACAATATACAGAAGTTACCAAAGATCAGAATCATTTAATAAATAGTTAATTGCACAACTTTAATTATTGTACATAGGTGTGCACAGTGTTTCGTCTAATGCAAGCTAGCGGGACAAAATTATTTTTTGACTTATTTTTATTGTTTATGTATTTTCTAGGTATATTATGCTATTTTAAGAAAGAAAAAACATAATTTGTACACATTAATGTATGTAGACCGTAGATCGGTATTGATATCACAATTTCGCACGTGTCATTACCATTCCCGGGGTGAAATGTAGGTAAACACGCTGTAATTAGGGGTATATACCTACATACGTACCTTACTTACTACCTAATTTGGGTAGAATTTATCATTTATACTTCCTTCAGGTAGATTTTAACATTAAAAAAAAAAAAGAAAACATATGAATTGTCAAAAACTATATTTGATTCGGTTTCAATATTTTTTCAAATTTTTATATATTAAATTAACTAAAATATGGTAAGAATAAAATAAATAAGCTAAAGTATTACGAAATTATTTAGAAATATAAAAAAACTTAAAACTACGTAGGTTAGTTGCTAGAAATATAAATCTTAAAACGAGTAACATATACTATATTAAAAAAAATATATAATACTACATTAAAAATAAAAAAAATAAATATTAAAAAAAGTTAATCAAGAAAAAATGTAAAGTTAATAGTCCTCATAAGATTCTTCGTCATTACTATCCCATTCTGTAGAGTCTGACAACAAATAATCCTCCTCATTAATTTCGCGTACTAATGACGTGGATTTTGATGAAATTGAAGGTGGGGCAATTAACGGCAGAGTCTTCGCTGGCAAAGAAGTATAATTCTTTCGTGGTAACTCTCTAAATGCGTTTATTACAGGATCGGAAGTAATCAGAAGCATTCTCAATAGATCTGTATTGGAGGCAACACGTGACCTCTTTCTGGTGTTTTGTTCACTGAATCTACGGCAATCTTTATTTCTTACTTCCTGAGCTTCTTTGGATAGCTGCCCAATTGGAAGAAGACAAGATTAATGACTTCTGTACTGTCTATAAGACTTCGTCTGTAGCGTTGCTGTTCTCGAATCTCTGCTTATATAGAATGTGCCCCGAACTACCATCACAGCCCCATTCACTTATCAAAATGTAGGATGAACGAGGTAACACACTTCTGATAACTTCCGACTGAGCTGCAACTTAGTTCATTTGCAGATCGAGTTTCCAACAGGTCTACTACTCTTCGTCTCTTTGTTTTCATTGATAAGTCATCAAATGACTTTTTTGGTCGGCCTATATTCTGACCTCCTGAGGTCGTTGAAGATGTTGAAGGGCACGGCTGGTTTACACATACAGTTAATTCCATCCCACACCCATCCAACCAGTTCTTATGTTTCATTAAAAATATTTACCTATTGCATTTTGATGATGCCCACTTTTCACTAAATTTCGCGGAAAAACTTGAGATTTTCGTCTTGAATTTTCTTGTAGATTCTTCAGACATTTTATTCAGGCTATGTTTATTACATAAAACACCAAAAATGCGATGAATTCTTTCACTTTTGTCATATTTTAGCCATTCTTCGAAAAAATCCGATTTCGTCATAGTTACGACTCGCTCTGAAAAAAGGACAATATATTTCCTTGCGGGGGTTTTCGGGCCTTAAAATATATATGAATCTTTTCTTAAATGTTTGAAGTATAATATACAGAAAAATCTAGCTGGATACATGTGGATACAAAAAGTTGCAACCCTTTAAAGTTTAAATTTCACAAAAAATATTAAGTATTTCTATGATATTAGTCTAAGCCATGGTACACGAAAAATGTGAGTGATTTAATTATAAAAAAAACATAAAAATACAGTACATACCTTCAACTAAATGATTCATCACGAAAATCACTTTCCACTATACCACAAATTTTAAGATATGCTATCGAAAGTGTGAAAAAAATTCAACCGATTTGCAAATGCTACACTACCTTTGTTATCACTGTACTTTGAACACAAACACCTACCTGAGTGGGATGTTTAGCCCAATGGTATCTTCGAATTTGGTACCTACAAAGGGTTGTTAACATAATGTTCTTATCATTTTTTTGAAATTGCGTTATGACTTTTGTCCCGCTAGCTCCATTTAAACGAAACACTGTGGTGTGGTTTTATCGCTTGAAAAAATTTTCAGTTTATTATCGTACGGTGTTATATCTACAGTTATACTCGTAGCTTGATGCTGACGCGAAACCATAAGATTTTACTCTACCAAATATTATTTATTGTACATATATCATCGCTTAACGCGCCTCTAGAAATTCTCACTTCAAAAATGTTTGCATTTGGTTTCAATTTCATGCTTGCATTATGGTTTTTGATAAATTGAAGGTTTTTTTTTACACAAAATTCATGAGTCGGATAATAAAATTGAAAAATTCCAGATTTATAATGTTATCAGTATGGAATCGTCTCTTATATTACAACTTCAGTGAAATAAAAATTCTGTGAGCAATTTACAACATTCTAAACTTTACGTATACGGTACGTGGTATCTTCGTTATAAGCATCACATTTTTGGAATGTTTTCACCGAGTAATTTCATTTTATACTTTGTCAATAATGTGAATAAAATTTTATGATAGTACCAAAATAAAATTCATTTTGTCAGATACACTCTTAAAAGAAATAATAATGACCTTATAATAGAAAAATGAAAGTACAAAAATGCATGAGGAAATAAAATTGATTTAAAAGTTGTGTGTGGCATATCGTCTGCCTTCTACATAAAATAAATTTAGGAGAATTTGTTGTTTCTTGGAGATAACGCACCTTATATCAATCATACTTCAGTTTTAAGAAAGAAATTGCTGCTATCTTTGAGACTATCTGAGCGGAACTAAATTAAGACAAAGCTTACACAGAGTAATTGAGAGAATGGCTGACCATGTGCTTTCGTTTTTACGTTACAAATACAATTTTTTAGGGGAAAATTAAATAATTTAGCTTTTACTGGTCATTGGTTGACTATCGTATTTGTTTTTAATCGTCGACCAACGAAGAGGGGTACAGGTATTTAGTTTTAGGTTAGCATGCTTAGATTACCGCAGTACACGGGGAAAAACCTAATATCTGCTATATAGTTAGCTTGAGATAACTATAAAGATTTCTTTTTGAAGAGAAAGTATTCGGGTACAATCGGTGAGGGTGATAAAAGTTACTTCGAAGAAACTTATAAATGACCCGAGGTACGAAACTCTCCCATTCATATATTGATAAAAAAAATTCTATATAAAATATTTTCCTTTATGAAAAAAAAAACTTTTTTATTTCATATTTTTGTAACAGACATTCAGTCTTTAATTGAAAGAACGATGTTGGTTAAGGTACAAAAAAAGAGAAGTAGAAGTGTAAGGGTATACTGGCAGATGACTTACGGCTCATTACAGTAACCAACTTAATATATGATATCGTTTCATCATTATCTTTTTCTTTTGTCATTTGTCTCTTGCTGTTCTTACATAACATCTCATTTTTGTTTATTGTTTCGTTAGCTTAGCACAATGTGGTAAAACTTGTTGTAATTGAAAAATCGATATAAAAAGTTTGTGACTTCCATATGTTTATAATAGGGACATGCCTTATAATATCGGAAAATATTTTGAGATGGTAATAATGTCACAACAACGAACAACTACAATTTCCCAAATATAAGTTGGGAAATGAAAAATTAGACTGACTTGTACTACTTTTTAGCACGCTTATATTAAGTATGGTACATATGAACGTTTAAAACTCCTAATTAAATAAAGAGAAAGATATACAATAGTGGCGTCATTGCACTATTAAACTCTATTTTGTAAGAAAGAGACAAGCAACAATCTTTGAATGCTTATAACGTTTTAATCAATTTTAATTTAACTTTCAAATTTTATTATGGTATCAAATCTACTTTTGTGGCAAATTCAATATCAATCGCATTATCGAAAAAGAACTAGTCATTCTTTAGTAAATGAATTCATCGTTTATCTGTCAGTTGCGATATTATTGAAAGAACATTTTTATTGATAAATTGAAAAAAATAAAAATAGTATTATTATTGATGAGAAATCATTCGTACGTGAGAATGTGTTGCACATATTTATGAACACGTCACTAGCTGGTTGGTATTTACGACACACAATATAACCTCTATGGCACTACCTACCACCTATATATACTTTTTGTGTAGCACCGTAGATAGTTAAATAATAGTGTAGACGGGTGTTTGTTTTGTGGTATATAATATTATACAGTACCTATGTATGTAGGTATATATGTATACAGGGTGTTCTGTTAATGATAGCAGAAAATTATACCAGTAAACTAAGTTTATCAAGACAAATGGAAAAGCTCTTTAACAAATTTCGATCTGAGGTCTGATTCGGGAAATGTGGCTATAGGAAAAATAGAAAGATTTATCTATTCACAAACCTATCAAATTCATTAAATTAGTAGGTATCACTTCAGAATATAGAGGGGACTATCGTAAAGCAATAATTGATTGTAAATTGATTTAATTGGGAAGCGAATACTAAAAATAATAATTTGTAGTCTTTATTTATAAAGAAAATAAAAAAATAATAAAAATAATACAAACCTAATTTTTAAATTAATCGAAATTTGGTAAAGAACTTTTCCATTTGTCTTGATAAGCTTAATTTACTGGTACCATTTTCTGCTATCAGTAACAGAACGTCCTGTATATGTATATATAAAATATAATACCATATCTACCTGGTGATGGTGATCTCCTGGTGTTATCCTATACATATATGTGTATATAATAGACTCATCAACACCTACGTGAATAATTTATCATTTTGTGTGTTGTTCGGAGGTAGATAGTATGTATATGGTACAAGTTAACATCTATACTTACTAGATAGATGTAGCACAGCTTTCTACAAGCTTCTATAACATAACATACAGAATATTCTCATTCGTCATGTTGGTATTACATCTAATTACAGTAACCACTATGTAGTAATATTTCCTATACGTATATTGTACAAAATACTTCAGACGAATTCCAAATTTATTATTTTTGTAGTGGAAACTTCCTTACTAGCATTAAGCGACTTTATTAAAATGGTGTTTTTTAGTGGGGGATAAAATTTTCACGTTAGTGGTTATCATGGTTTGAATCGTCAACTCGAAAGATTGAAAACATTGTATGTTGTTACCTTTTTAATATTTAAAATAGTTTCTTATAAACATTGTATTGCTTATAAATAAAATTTTAGCTTCCGCATGTTTATGGTCGTAAAACTCGAAGATAAGTCGATGAGTTGATTTGAAATTTTGACTGATCGTTGCATTTATATCGAAGAATGTTTATACATACTTCGCATCTCGAAGTTCTCACGGGAACAAATATTTAAAAATAACTGAAAAAGGGATGCAAGTCATGATGATGATGAGAATGTCATGTCTGAGAACATGCCTTGACTGCTCCGGCTTTCTACACACTCCTGCTATACGCCCAGCGTACGACCTTGTAAGAGGTTGCTCTTATATTTGATTACTGAGATGTGGAGAAGAAATAATAACAACTTGATTAAGGCTTTAATTCCACTTTCTGAGGGTAATTTCAGCTTGATATCTTTTTTTGTTTTTGAGTTATCGTGTCCACAGACGGACGGACGGACGGACGGACAACCGGAAATGGGCTAATTAGGCGATTTTATGAACACCTATACCAAAATTTTGTTTTTCAATATTTTTAAGCGTTACAAACTTGGTACTAAACTTAGTATACATTGAATATTACATATATACATGATATAAAAAACACAGTCATTCCTAAGAGCTTACACTTTTTTCGTCGTTTATAGACAATCGCTTTCTACGTGCGACCGTTTTCGTTATAATTAAGAACTTTGACAAAGATGTTTGTTGATGTATGTTAAATAAAATTATTAGATTACTAAATATAATATTTGCGTTGATTTCAATGCATACTTCATATTAAACTTAACGTATTTGTAAAGTTTACAGTTAATTAAAATACTAAATATTCATAAGTATAAAGTTAATTCTAGTTCAGAATGAAGCCACTGTACTTTAGGACATTTTCATATAATAAAATGGTGTAATAAACATATGTAGACTTACACCTATAGTAGGTTAGATATATCTGTGGTAATATTATTGTCACATAATAAGATGTCAAATATTATATATGATTTACCTTTTAGGTTGTTAAATGAATGACTTCAATGACAATTCAATGACTATAATAAGTAATATTATAATGGTCTAACTAACAAAGTATATTCTGTTGTTATTGTTGTTCAACCATAATCTAGATTTGTTAACATATTTATTCATTAACATAATAAATTAGCAGCTCAACTCGTCTCGAAACCAGATAACTTCTGAAGATGAGAAGCTTCTGTGAGTATCCGATTCAAACTGAGTTGAGGAAATTGTACGGGAAAAAATGGTTGAAATATAGGAAAGAAGTGATTTTACGAGTACACAGAACCACATGAAATGTTCTTTTCACATACATTGTTTTATATAGGCCTTTTCATCATGTCATAAGAGCAAGTGCAGAGTTTATTTTTTCGTACTGACAGCAATAAGTAGGACTAAGATAGAAGATATTTGTTATTCATTTTATCACATTGGTTATAAATCATTTAGTACGAAACAAATGTGAATCGTGATTTTAAAATGAAAAACCCTATTGGTAAATTTTTTAAGGTGTTTGTTTCCCTACCGTATTATAAAAAGGTTTTGGTTTATTGCACGGTACATACATATAAACCAAATAAATACTTTGCAGTCAAATAATGTGTTATTTTAAGCTTTACAATACCACGCAACTACAAAAATATATAATATATTGTGCAAGTGCCGCTTGCAAATTTGATTATATAGATATCTCTCTTCAACTGTCAATACTCTAACTATAGTCGTCTCTGTTCATCAAATGATGGATCTTCGATGAAGTCATAATAAAAATAAAATTTTATATTTTTATGGTATTAAATTATGGTAAAACCTTATATTTTAATGTTATTATTATAAACTTCAAGATTGTTTAAATATTTTAGATAGTTTTTATCAAACTCATTACATATTTTGATATAGAAATATCCAATTGAAAAGGATAACCTATCAGATTCATCATTTTTTTAGCCAACTTTGAATGATAAAATAATAATAAAAAGCCCGATGACCTCAGAATTTTTTGTGATTTTTGTAACTTTGTTAATCAAAAAATGCATTTATAAAGTTTTATTGAAATACCTAGTATTATTCAATCCTTGCATATCTCCTCAATTGTTAAAAGGATCCAAAACTCGTTATTGACGAAAAACAGATTATTTTGTGGTTCCGGCCAAAAATTGATATGAAAATCATATGACATCATATTTTGGATAATTCTAAATAATTTTTGATTCCGTTTTTTCGTTATAAAGCTCTAGAATTTCTACTCAAAATTTAACAGGCATATTTCGTATTTTTTTTACATTGCTGGGAAACCTGCTATATGATAATGTAAAATTTTAGAATATTCTATATATAAATAAATTGTTGTTTCTAAGTCTATTCTATTCAAGGATAAAAAGCATTCAAGTGTAGATTAGCATTTTAACATCCTTATTCATATATTGTTGTTATATATGCGAAACTTTTTTTTTTGTTCCTTCTTGAAAAGGAGCGTTCTTGAACAATGAAAGGTAGAACTATGTTGAAAAGCTTTTTGTTGAAAATTATTGTGTTGTATTTCTATTTAACCTTTATGTGTAATATTGCGTGATTTTTTTAAAGGTCTCAAAACAATAAGCTTGAGGCCTCAAATTATCATTAAAAAATATTAAAACGTTTATTTTTAATATTAATATACTAAAATAGATGTTTTTGACATGTTTTTTTACTAGATAATCTTAATTCAAAGAATTTCCGGTTTTACAGCAAAAATAAAAAAATATTTTTTTAATATAATTAATCCTGTACTCATAAGGATTTCATAAAACTTATTATTCATCACCGAAATACATTTGATAAAATTTACACTTTTTCCCTTTATCTAATATATAAAAATTTCGTGTCACGGTGCCTGTACGTAAGGTATTTTGCACCTTCCTACCCCCCACTCCAAGGTGGTGAAAAAGGAAACGATAATTTATATATGGAAGCCCCGTGTAAATAATTTTATAAACACATATGGATGAATGCTAAATTTTCAATGTTACTCAGGGTTTCTAAACTTCATATGGTTAATATGGTGGGCTAGCGAATGGGCGAAGCGGGGTGGCAAGGCATTAGTTATATTCATGAATAATTAGAGCTGCAGTTGTTAATTTAGATGAATAACTGCTGATCAAAAGTTATAATCAAATGACTTAATTATAGGTGAAATAAAGTTCACGGGTTTAGCCTAGTTTCTTTTATTATCGATGTATACTACGCATATACTTTTCTCATTTAGACCAAGTTATTTTTCATTTAATTTTCATTTTTTGAATTTTCTTCTACCAAACTTTTTTTGAAAATCAATTTCTAAACATTCAAAAGTATTTGGTTAGAAACAAATACAGTTCGTTTCCAAAAATATTTTTTCTGTCACATATATTTCTCTTCTTAAACTTTGATTTTCTCGAATAATGGTTGCGTTATTTAGCGGCTGTTATATAACTGTGACTCCTTGAATATAAAAGTGAACTGAATTATCGAACTGAGAAACTAGTTTTGTTAGTCAATAAAAACCTTGATAGACAAAATATTAGCTGTGTGACATACGTATTTACTTCTCTAATTAATGAGCCACCGTCATATTACGACCGTTAAATAACGTCAACGCTGTTCGAGGAAACTATAGCATTTGTTAAATAAAGCATTGAACGACACGTTCAGCAAATAAAAATGAAACTACAAAATATAAGGTGAAAATTCTTCTACATATAATGATGACAAATAAACCTGCATCTATAGCATACAGAATTTAATCTCATGTACATTATCTTAGTAAATTAGTCAAGATATTATATTCACATTCGTGAATCAAAATTTGCATCAAAATTTGACGCACTGTCAAAAATCAGGTCAAAAGATGCAAAATGTATGTGCGAACCGAATTTTTAATTGTATATTTAATGTGTTATTGCATACCAGTTGACCTGGCTTTTGACAGTCCTTAAAATTTGGATACATTTTTATCTACTGGTCAATATTGTCTAAGGATATTACTTGCAGGATATTTTTGGATGAGCTATTTTGTAGAAGTCGAAATTTTTTCATTTTCATGGTTTTTTATGGTAACTTAAAAAGTGCACGCTATACTTTTTTCAAAAAACGTCAAATTTTACATTATTTGACGTTAAATACGTTCATTCCTATATCGTTGTCATTTTCAGTATAAATTTTTCAACCCCCAAGAAGGGGTGGCTCCTTTCCCTGGACAAGATCGCTCAAATTTTTAACTTCTTTAAGTATGTTTTAAACGATGCACTCGCACAGTTTTTATAAAGATTCATTGACTGGTCTTGAATTCGGAGGTATAAATCTTACGTCTCTCCACTATAATAGGATATTGAACCTCTTCTACGTGTTATAAAAACCTATGTTTAATTAGGTAGCTTTAATTAAACATTGTACTTTATCAAAGGTAGTCAGTGGTTCAATAATAACAATTTTGACACCTAGTGTAAACTAAAGATATCTAGCTACTATAAGTGTTGATATACACAGTAGGTACATATATAGATGATGATAAATGTATAATTACTTGAAGATTAGTTATGTTAGAACATGTATATCACTGCACACATATTATAAATGCATGTAATTATATAACACAAACTAACTCATTATATATTATATAGGTAATATAAACACAATTATATATAATGAATAATAGAAGATGGTCAAATTAGGTATATATTCTATTGTATCTATGTATACTAACTATACTGGATCCTACTTATTACTTAGGTACTATTACCTCGGTTCTGTTCCTGCATATTAGATAAATTATATATAGATTATACAGAATGTGATTGTCTAAATTTAAAGTAATGTGACATACATTACAGTGGTCAACGTGATTGTAATATCAATTCGACCACAAACATTGGGGTATTATATAAATTGTAGAAATAGGGTCATAGTTCTTGTTTGTGCTATTTAATTGCTTCAAAATTATAGACTCTTTATAAAAGCCTTGCTTTGTTGTCTGTTTATTAATTAAAAAGATTTTCTTTTTCTAAATGCACTCAAATTTATATTTATTTATTTATTTATTTATTTATTTATTTATTTATTTATTTATTTATTTATTTATTTATTTATTTATTTGATTTGCCAATAAATGGCTTATCACTCTTTACATTATAATAAACATAAGTGCTTTTACAAAATTCAAAATAACAACATATTATTGCAAAATAAAATAGCACAGAAATTTAACAAAAAGACAGAAAATAAAAAGATACTGTGTTTACTACTACTTTTCTCCTTGATTAGCTCATAAATTTGCTTTACGCTTTTTGATGATTAAATCCAAGTAATCGCATATCGCCATTATATCCTCTTTACTGTTAACCTCCAGCATAGCCATCGCATTTTCGTATCCTCTTTGACTGATTCCCTCCCTCTCTTTTCCCTCAGTTCCTTGGCTCAATCATGTGCCTTATGGATTCAATGCCCCATCCACATAAAACGCAAATTTTTTCTCCGTTAGTGTTTATTCTTCTGTTTTCCCAACCGAACCTATACATTCTGAAGTTTGCGAGCATTCTTCTTTCGCTTCTATTACTCAAATTTATAGAATTAGTTATCTGATCGTATAATGGGCAAGATTTAAAATTATGGTGGGAGCGCAGTGAATTGGATACAAATAATTTAAGGATTGTCTTAATGGGAGAGCCAGGCCAAAAAAATTATCTGAATTTACTAAAACTGTTCATTTGAGGATAAGTTATAATAACGTACACACCCATACTGCGATCAGTCAAGCAAACGCTAGAATAGAGGTCAGATATATGTTATAAAAACGGTTATGATTGCCGTGGTATTTAAATGAATTTACTAAAGCTGAAAATTATTGTACAAATTGTATATTGCATATAAATAATAATTATGACAGTCAGTCGGTTAAATGTGAGAACAGAGCTGGTCAGTCAGCCCTAATGTATGTGCAATAAATAAATAACATGCCAATAATTTTTTAAGAGGTACTTATTTGTATATTAACCATAAATAAATTCTGACCATATTGTGAAACAACTCTCGTCAATACGACCTAAGTTCCAAGTCGAATAATATCCAACTGGATCCAAGTACTTGTTTTTTTTAAAATTTTAACCATATGTATATGAATTTTTGATGGGGTCTAAGTACCAACAACCTTTCGCCCAAAAAGTAAAAAAAAGTCAGTGCTTGTGATCGTGCAGAACGAAGTTGCTGGGTGCTACAAAGTTATATGTATTTCCATCTATGTCTTTTTTTAGATCAACTTAGAAAAGATCAATTACCTCTTGTTGACTTATTAATTATAATAAGTTTATTTTAAACTTTTAATAATTATGAGTGTGGACCAAAATAATGAACAAATTAAAAATGCTAATTTTATCATGAAAATCGATATATGGGTATCAAAAAAATAATATATAAGCAACTATTTCCAAAAAATTTTTCAATCAATCTACCCATCTCTGACGCTAGGTAAAATATTAAGAATCGGTCAATTTGTAGTAGGCTGAGTTTGAAATTCAGATTTCGGTTAAGTATCTTAACAAATGTGACTCTGTATGACTGTGCAAAATTTCAAATCTATATTTCTGTAAATGACAAAAATATGGTGGTGTTTTCATCTTAAATATTGTATACTATATTCGATACACTGCATATTAAATTGTTGTCGACGCGTGAAAAAAATCAATAAAATATTTGCTTAAATTGAATTATCTTAAATACAAGAGTTTCGTTACTTTTATGAAGCAATATTACTTACATATTTTAATACATTTAAACTATTTTCATTTAAGTGAAGATTCATACTATTTATAAATTAAAAACAAGTGAAAACAAACAATTGACTGAGTTAATTGTTGAAATACCATGCATGGTCAGTGTTGATTTCTTTATCACATTACACATACAAACATGTGACACATACATAACTGAAAATCAAGTATAGTACATATTATAAAATTTCCGCCTAATTGGCGCCCTCACGGGTAAACAGTGATGTTTACGAAAAAATGTTTCAAACAAAAGTTGTTTAATTTTTAATAAACAACATTTTTTACTTTTAAACTTTTGTTCTATCTCTAACGGTTTACAAGATAGGTCCTACGGACCCAAGACCCAATTGACCTACGATGCTCATTTACGAGCTTGACCTCACTTTTTACGTCCTGAGTACGTTGTAAAAATTTCAGCTCGATATCTTTTTTCGTTTTTGAGTTATCGTGTCCACAGATGGACGGACGGACGGACAACCGGAAATGGACTAATTAGGTGATTTTATGAACACCTGTGACAAAATTTTTTTCCTAGCATCAATATTTTTAAGCGTTACAAACTTGGGACTAAACTTAATATACTATGTATATTTCATATATACATGGTGTATTATAGATGTGTTTGTTCATATATTGCCTTATTTTAATATGCAAGAACGAAATATTAGACTTGGGCAACCACAAGACCATTTATCGTGAACACACCATTGTGTTGTGAGTCAAACTAAATTTTCGGTATTAAATTTGAAAAATACCGAATACGATTATAAAATAATTACCTCTAGTAAATTTCTGCCGTTTTTTTCGTAAGTATTACGCTTTTAGGATTTAAAAAGTTTCTATTTTACATTAACTAAAAGAGGATTAGCTTTGAAAGTTTCTAAAAACATTTGCATAATACCATTGTTATTTGGTTTGCAAGTAAATTGCATTTCATGTAAACTAAAAATAAAATGTATAATATGACGTTACCTGATGGAATTGTATCTCTAAAATCAAAATAAAATAATATGAATGTTTGTTTTAAATAACCATTATGAAAATATGTTCATATTTTAGTTCCTTTAGGTATTGAGGAATCTGTAGTTCCTGGAATTAAAATGTATATTTATAAGTTTTTTATTATCCGACTTTTCTAGTATCTTCCAATTCGCTCGATGGATTTCAAAGTTTAAAATTTCAAAGTCCCAAGCTAAGTATTGCTTAAACAAAACGCCAATAAAAAAAGTTCACCAAAACTATAGAGAAGGCCCCCATCGAATGAATATGAAGGCGCTTTGTTTAGCATGCATTCGTTACAGTTAACTCTAGAATGAATATAATAGAAACATTGAAAACCCTACTCGTGTTTCTTAGAGGCATTCATAATTTGGGCGTCCATCAACTTTTTCAACTGATATCTTGACTGACTTGGAGTGAATGAGACTTCTTTTTCCTACTTTTATTTCATTTATAGTTATAAGCCCATAAAAAAAAATAATATAATATAATAAACATATAACCATGTGTCCATGGTACATTATGTTGCTAGATTCAAGGTACATTATTTTGTGAATTTAAAAGTTTAGGTTATAAAAATATATAACGTGATGTTTAATCCTGAAAAATGGTATAACAACTTCCTTGCCTATATCCAACACTTTACGTTGTGTTTAATTTAGAAAACAATATGGTCAACATGAAAATAGACAATCAGAAGAATACAAATTTTCTTTTTGGTTTATTCGAAAATAAAAAAACTACATAAAATGTTATTCTCATAAAATATCCTAATTTCTATACAAATTCTTTCCAGAAAATGACAATATATATCAAGTAACTACAAAAGATTTTAAGTACATATGACTCTAGATAATACATCTAACCTCATTTTCTCTTGCACTGTATGTAATTATATGACGTTTCACCAAATTTTTATATTCCAAAATCATGGAAGATCATGCATATTAAAAATGATATAGTATATCACAATGGCTCTTCAACGCTTGGTACCTTATTTATTAATGAGAAGACTATGTAAAATACAGAGTATCTACATAGTTGATTTATGACAGGTTAATTAGACCTATAATACGAAGAAAAGTATATGCAGAGTAGTATTCACAAACTAATGTAATAATTCAAGACGTTCTTAAACTTCTAAAATTCTTAAATTATAAGATGAATTTTTTATTAAAATTAAATATTATAAGAGCCCAAATATAATTTGATATCGTTTAACAGCCTTTATAAAATTGATAGGTATATGATTGTAATTTGATAACTTAGAACAAAATTATTTTAATAATTGCGTTCTTAACAAATTCTTACGTCAATGCTGAAGGAACGTTGTTGAATACCACCTCCACAGACACACGCACACAATACACTCATAGCAAATGATGAGTATGGTCTATGCTAGTGGTGGTGGTTTTCGTTACGCACTTAAATTGTGACAAATTTTTTCCTCTAGAATATAAATCATAATTATGTTATTATGATTATTATTTTATTTTATTTTTATATTTTTTGTTTTGGATAATTATGTAGTAAATTAAAAATAATTGCTTTGTTTACGGATGATTTTTGAAATTATATAAAAATGTTTAGTACTTATAAGTTTTTGTTTTTAAAATTTTAATGAATTATTTCCAAAACCATTATACTGATAGCCCAGTCCTAGCTTCTTTAAGTGAATCAAGAGTCCTGCCACAAAGACATCAATTGTTACGATTCCTTCAAAAAACACTTCTAGCACTCCGATAATTTCCATTCGCGTAAATTGAATTTTCTTAAAGTTATTTATATCAATAAAAAATTCAAGACATTTGCAGATATGTTGGGGTTAATAAACAGCTGTACTTCAGCGATTTTTGCGATACCGTTTTCAAAAACGCGTAAAAAATAATGAAGCCTGAATTGCGATTAATTTATTTGCAAAATTTCATTAAGGAGTAATTTGATAACGTATATTTACGGACTTCTTGGTGTCAAACATTACTTATATATAGAAAAAAACAAGTTAAAACAAACAATTGATTGAATTAATTGTTGAAATACCATGTATAGACAGTATTGATTACACTGTCATATTACACATACATACATGTCACACAACTTGATACTCAATTTCAGCTTGATATCTCTTTTCAGACAGACAGACGGTCAACGGGAAATGGACAAATTAGGTGATTTTATGAACACATATACCAAAATTTTGTTTGTAACATCAATATTTTTAAGCGTTACAAACTTGGGACTAAACTTAGTATACCTTGAAATATATTACATATATACATGGTATAATAATGTGTTAGAACATAAAAATGTGACTAAAATAAAATATTATTATTGATTTTTTGGGGTGAATAAACTAAATCAGGAAATTAATAAAATGTAAAGATATAATCAATAAATAACATCAACAATTAAAAATAAATAAATAATAATTATTCATTCTCACATTTCAGATAGGAATTTTGCAATATATAAACTTTTATAATAAAACAACCAAATATAAAAGTAACGTTCGTTCATCTATCTACATTCTAACAATATTATATTTCTGTTTATTATACCATGTGTATGAAATATACCAAGGTATACTTAGTTTAGTCACAAGTTTTTAACGATTAAAAATATTGATGCTATGAACAAAATTTTGGTATAGGTGGTCATAAAATCACCTAATTAGTCCATTTCCGATTATCTGTCGTCTGTCCGTCTGTCATCACGATAACTCAAAAATGAAAAGAGATATCAAGCTGAAATTTTTAAAGCGTGCTTACGGCGTGAGGTCGAGTTTGTAAATGAGCAACATTTGTTGAAACATCATGGACACATCTTGAAAACCGTTATAGATAGAACAAAAGTTTAAATGTAAAAAAAGTTCCGTATCAAAAAATAAACAACTTTTGTTTGAAACATTTTTTCGTAAACATCACCCATTTACCCGTGAGAGCGCAAATTACAAATTGTATAGTATGTACGTCTAATGTTATAGAGTAATCAACACTGTCTATACATGGTATTTCAACAATTAACTCAGTCAATAGTTTGTTTTCACTTGTTTGTTGATATTTTTAATTTGATTAAAAATATCTTTATGACTTTATGTAGTGTGCTGTTTATTTGACTATAATAATAATAAAATAAAAAATTGTGATTTGATAACGTAACAGTCAGTACATTTTTTTTTTCACTCGTCATCAATTTAACATATAAATGTTTAAAAAAAAAAGTACTCTCTAAGTAATAAAATTTCCTTTTGTATGCTCTATACACGTACAATGTGATGACACTACTGTATTATTGTTATTATAGAGTAGTGAGTACCTGAGTATAAAGGATTTATGTACATTGCTTCATACAGAATGTTAAGGTACAAACCTATTCAAAAACTATGTTATTCTTTAAGCATCCAGAAACAAGATGTATAATTATCAATTCTTTAGAGCCTAAATGGCCGAGCGATCTATGGCGTTTGTCTCTGACTGTTCGTCTATTTAGACTTAGGTTGCGGGTTCGAATCCAGGCAGTGGCAGTGTGAACAATTATGATTAATGAGGGCGGTAGAATTGATCACATTGTCGTTGCTTGGATAAGAACGAAGTAACCGACTCCACCCACATCAAAATGTAATTGTAAATATGTTTGTAATTAAATAAATAAAGATTAACAAATAATGATGTGGGCGGCCTCTGTTATAGGCGTATATGCCAGAGAAACGGAGATTAAACCCCATTATTATTATTATTATCAATTCTTTAGTTGCATCAGACACATCAGGATGGGAAAAAAAGCATTAAACTGACTGTCACGCTAAACGAACGGTCGAAACTAAACTCTACAAATTCAATCTGAATTCAAGCATAGATGCTTGATGCAGAGCAAATTAACAGTAAAAGAAAAAGTTTTTTGATTGAAAAAATAAAAATCGTTATTTTTATTTTACTTGAAATCCATTACTTGACTGAGCTACTAACAATTTATAAGAAGTAGTAAATACACTTTACCCTTTTATAAGCAAGTTTATAAAAGTTATTCTATTCATAAAATTCTGACTCTTGAATTTCTTTTTAACTGCGAAGACAATTAAAAATGAATAATTTTCTTGATCAATAAATCGGGAGTGCCTGTTTATCTGAAGTCTTATTTTCATTTAATTGGTAAAAAAATCTAAGACTAAGGAATTTGCTTGAGAATGAAGTGTGAAATTTTTAATACCCTCTGTTGGAGAATTCTAATTAGTTTCTAAGTGTTGAAAAGTCAATTGTGATTTTGTGTTGATTTATTACAGATATTCTTGAGAAATAAGTAAGCAATTGTTTTTTAGATTTGTGAACTTTTTGAGTTTGTGAGGCCTTCCAATTCTGAAACATCTTGTCTAGGTGAAGTATATTATAAAAAGCTTTGTTGAACGTATACTTTATAGTATGTACTAGATTCAAGTAATAATATTTGATAAAAATATATGCAATAATAATGCAAATATAAGACATTTGTTTGGTTTGTCAAACATTTAAGCGCGTGCATCTTCGTGATAATTCATTCAATTCAATATATTAGACTTTTTCTCCTGCAAATTAAAAATAAGTATTTAATTAAGGAATATTTTACTCCAAGGATAAAATTAAGAGTCCTTTAAAAGCAGAAGACCAGGTACGGTGAACTAGTTATAAATCTAGAACAGACAAGTGAAAACAAACAATTGCCTGAGTTAATTGTTGAAATACCATGTATAGACAATTGTGTTGTCTATGTGTTGTGTATGTGTTGATGCGCAATTGTTTGTTTTTTTTTGACGTCACGTAAATAACAAAAGATATTCACTTTTAAATAAACACGCACACAACTGATATTCCTATATTAATACATACTATAAAATTTGCACCTAATTAACGCCCTTGTGGGTAAACAGTGATGTTTACAAAAAAATGTTTCAAACAAAAGATGTTTTGAAATGTTTTTATTTTTTTATAAGGAACATTTTTTACATTTAAACTTTTGTTCTATCTCTAACGGTTTACAAGATGGGTCCTACGGACCCAAGACCCAATTGACCTACGATGCTCATTTACGAACTTGACCTCACTTTTTACGTCCTGAGTACGCTGTAAAAATTTCAGCTCGATATCTTTTTTCGTTTTTGAGTTATCGTGTCCACAGACGGACGGACGGACAGCCGGAAATGGATTAATTAGGTGATTCTATGAACACCTATACCAAAATTTTTTTCGTAGCATCAATATTTTTAAGCGTTACAAACTTGGGACGAAACTTAATATACTATGTATATTTCATATATACATGGTATAAAAATGAGTAAGTTATTTCGTTCGTTAGAACAACCTATGAATCTTTGGTGGCAAAGATTAACAGCAAAAAGAGCTTTACTTCGATGCTGAAGTATATGGTAGATGAACATTGTATATAGTTGTTTATAAATTATATAGTGAATTTTTGAGAGTGGTTGTTGATAGATAGGTAAGCGGATATTAAACAGTTTGCATTTTTGGTCGAAGAATGCTGCATTAGCTAGAATTTCGATCATTCGATCAGCTGGTGGTAAATTATTCTGAATTATTTGCAAAGAAATTCCAAATCAATTTAATAAAACTTGATAAAACCAGCTGTGACTGAAATCATATGATAAAAAATGATGTAGCCACGGAAAATCGGCGCCTTTGTTAAAAAAAAATAACGCTGCAATGTAAGTTAAAGAAGAGACAAGATTTTAAATTAATTAGGTATTCGTGTTAATTGAGGAAACAAAAGAGGTTCCCAGGTGGCAGATCTTCAATAGATTCAAATCATTTAACTTCTGAAGCAATTATTTTGCTCTATTAAATACTTTAAAGGGTTGTGTTTAACTTCACTCGTTTGTTTTTAAATGAAATTAACAATATTGTGAAAGATTCTGAATACTTGTGTGTAAGCAGACCACGTAAGATAAAAACGTTATGTGAAATCTGCTACATTGCTAGTAAGTTAGCTACGCTCTAGCTAATACATGTGTGTAGAAAGATGAATGTTGTTGACAGTTTACAGACAAATGGACAATAAGAACAACAGTAATAGATGCAACATGGATAAATAAGGATAGTAGATGAATAAAATTCGTATACTCGTGTATGGTATAGAACAAACAGCATTTATAAAAAAAAATTCCCATTATATATGTATATTTTATGAGAAGACCATATAGGATGTACTTCCGATTTCTTTCTTATCGGAACAAATTTGCTTTTTCTTAAAAATTACTGTCTACTTTATCGAAAAAAAATTCTAGTCTGGTTAACAATTTGAATTTGTTAACCAGACTAATAAGCACAGAAAGTATCGCAGCTATTGCCTCTTCGATATCTGCCATAGCAACATTTTTCTTTGATCTTAATTGTTATGTTTCTGTTTTCCCCAGTTTTTAAGATAAACTGTAAGAATAGTATTAAGGAAAAATTTGTATTACAACAGGATTGAATTTTACTAGCACCTACCCACCCGCTTCGCTGGACCACCGTTGCCTTCCTTTATACCTTCCCACCCATTCATAAAAATCGAAATATATGTTACTTTTTATAAAGAAACCAATTTATTTTGCTTTTAAAATTGAATTCATCCAGTTTAACGGGCGAGTAACTTCTAGTATCTTTATAAATTAAAGACTAAGTGCTATATTAAGTAAAGTTTCATTAAAATCCATTCAGTAGTTTTTACGTGAAAGTGTAAGAAACATCCATATATCTTCACAAACTTTCGCATTTATAATATTATACCATGCGCTTAGTTTAATTCTTGGCACGAGTATGACAGAGTATCTACATGCGTTAAGTAATGCGTGTAAGAAAGAGGTATTATATGTTTCTTGCAAGTGTTGTAGCTGTACGATGGTTCTACTGCTGTTGTGTATGCTGTGTACAGCTCAGCGCGTATTGAAGCTACATTCATTCAACTCAAGAATGCATACCTATAACACCTCTTTCTTATACGCATTTCTTAATGTATACATACTTACTCTCTCATACTCGTTGGAGATGTACTATACCAATATATAAATTAAACAACCACTATAATAGAATATAGCAAACTCCTCTAGCGTGGTGTTCGAGTTCGACTTTATTATTGGTTGATGTGAGACCTATAAAATGAAAGTATTAACATAAATATGACCGAAATTGACGAAATCCGAATCCGGAATATAACGTACATATCCGCCGGACAAAATTTCTAATTTCCCCTGACCAAAACTTTTCCAATGTGTGCTCGATCCAATCTGTACATTTAAAATATAGCCACATACATCTATGGTCGTAAAGATATACAAACCTTCAATAAAATATAAATTTTCGTTGCTTTATGATTGTTATTATATTTTTGTGTGTATAGCAGAATGAGTTGTATGTTTTGAGAGAGACAGATTTAGGGTTTGTGTTTCTATTCAAGTATGATGATTTTACATCAACAATATTCCAAAAACTATATAGTTTGTATAAGCATATAATATTAGAAAAGCTAGCAAGCAAGTAGAATCGGCTCGGCCGTTGTTATTGTCGTTGTTGTAGTAGTAGTTTGTTTTGTATTGTATCGACGAACGAATGAAACGCAAAACATCGTTTTATGTTTGGATATTTATAAAGCAATGTTGTGGAAATATGTTTTAAATTTCATATCGTTTGTGTAGCACCGCTACTACTTTTACCATTGTTACTACTTACTGCTCGCTCCTGCTCCTGCTATTGCTTGCTCTCACTACTTTTTTTATTTTATTTATTTATATATTTATTTTGTTTTATTATTATTTTTGTGAATTTTTATTTGTATGAAATAACATAACACAGACATAACAAAACAACAGCAAATGTTCGATATCTTTCTCTTTACCGGGAGGTCCAAATTATAACAGCATGACTTCATCAAAATGTAGATAACGTTAAAATAATGATAATTTTTCAATCTATAGTTGTAAGAGCGTCATTATCGAGATATAAAGTGTAGAAATTTTAGAAGAAAAGTTTTAGTTAGATTTACAATAACACCCTTTTTTTCTTTTCAATACACTATCTTTGGAAAAGGGCGCTTTCTCGGCTAAGAGTGTATTTATAAATTATTTTAACATTATTGATTAATAAAGGCCTGCTGTTAAATCTTTGCATAAGTAAAAGCAGTTAATTCTCCACAAGCAGAAGTGAAATGAGCAGAAGCAGTTAAAAATATGCGAAAATTTGGTTTAAAATATACTTGACAAAAACGTCAAAGATTGAGAAAAACGACGGCTGGAAAATTTCCCGGCGGTGGTGGGGCTACTATTTATAACAGTCCTTAAACTAATAAATATGTTGTTCTTGACATGGGCAGAGATGTATTGTCGAAAGATAGGCTTTCCGAAATTTTTCTTTTTTCCATTTTTCCGAAGTGAAAACCTTTGTTCTACTAATGCTAAAAGGTAAACTAAGTTGAACTGCTAGATTCTTATTCACAGAATAAATTTTTTTCATGCTTATCCGTTATTTATTAGTTTCCTGAATAGTGGCTATCATAGCTACGCTGGTGTAATGATCCAGGACACCGAAGCTCACAAAGCCCCCTAAGCATAGGAGAGAAAGGAGCAGTCAGCTCCCGAAGTTAGCAAACCTCGAACCTGCTCAGAAGAATTCTTTTTATTTTGCTAAATGAGCATTATCAATAACTCCTAATTTAAGACTTTCACGTATGCGCCAAGCGTTTTTGATAAGTATGTGCTATTTTTTAGGGTTATTTCGATGATAAAACATGAAACAGGCATAACGGTATATCTATCAACTTTTACTCAATTTTATCGAAAGGCAGCGAATGTTTTTCTAAACTCAAGTTTGAATTGACAAATGATCTATTATTGAAACTGTAGTGATCTTTTTATGAACTGATATTGATTTTAATTGCGATAAAAAACAAGGCGGGATCAAAATTTAGAATCAAACTAAAGAAGCGGAATAATGAGAGTTATAATATATATATTTCGTAAGCAGGATCTTTTTGCCCAACACTAGAATCGACCAAGCATTACAACAATAACACCGATATAACAGACCAAAATATATATGGTTATGTTATATTCATTTGTTTACATATTGTTGTACTATTTCTATATATGCGCTTGTATATATGTATGTACAAACTATACAGAATACACTTATTATATTGTCAATAAAGTGCAAAATATCAACAATAAATATATTGGAAAATTTTTGTGTTATTTGCTAAGCTTTTCAAGTTATAAACTGTTATATTCCTTTTTTTTTTACTTTCTATTTAATATTCGATTCGTACTCTCATATGAAATGATTCGTACTCTTATGGCCACGCTGAGTTTAGTTGCTAAAACTGTTCAATTTTCATGGAATCTAGAAATTATCAAATTGAAATGAAGTAGATATTTTAAAATGGCTCAAGAACTGTGGTAAACCATGTGTGATAATACTTAATTTTTGAGTGTAGTTTGATTTTTTGTTTAGAAGAGCAGATGGGTGTTTTTTTTTATTAAAAAAATAATATTTCTGGCATTTTTAATGTGAACAAGAAATGTTAAAGTTAATCTTTAAGCCTCCTCCATACTCTCGCAAATAAACACAAAATCAGAAAAGACAGAAAAATGTGAATGTGATACTTACGGTGTCTCACCTTTTAAAGATTCGCACTGCCCGATTTCGCTTAAAAAACGGTTTTTTGTACAGAATTTTGTACAAAGACGACACAAAACACTCAGGCGAATACAGGCAAGATCGGTAATAATAAAACATCCTAAATTTCAACACCAAGGAGAGTTAATGATATCATTTTCAACAGAAAAATTATGTTAGAATTTTGAGGTAAAAAATATAGTTAATTGTATTCTTAGAAACCCGACCGTACTATGTGCACAATAAAACCATCTATCTCTCTATCTATATGACATTTTGACAAATATCTTTGAGAACTTCAAACTCATGAAGTAACTATGAACGATATAATTGCGAATAATAACTTAATTTCAAACTCAAAATCCTTTACTTAAGTTAGCGTAGAAGTTTGACGGTTTTATTTCTAAAACCCCCAGATTCTACACTAATGAATTCATATTAATCATTTAAAAAAATTTTGTTATAAAAAATTTAAGACAACGGATGATTTGATTAATTAATAACAAAAAGATAACATCACCATATGAAAATGTTAAATACATTATATCGATGACGTCATATCGTGATTGATGTTATAATTATCAAGCCACTTTTATCGAGAAATAAATTATACGCTTAACTCATGAAAATAAGCGCAGTTTTAACTACAATTTTGTACTTTTTCCAACAATTATTTAGTTTTTTTCCTCAAAGAACATAAAAGTGAAAGGTTTTCCAAAATATTTGGTGCTTTGGTAAAGAAAGTGGTTTTGGATGAAAAGATTACTTGCAGAATACAATCACTTGTCTCATCAAAATTATTTCTCCCAGCAATTTTTAGGATAATGATTTAAAATCACTGAAAAATATCTTAAATATGCTTGACATATATGAAGGTCGTGTGAAACTTATTGACAATACAAAAAAAATAATTTATGCACAATAAATATTTGTTTTGATTCTTTAAATCATATGCAGCAATTGATTTTGTACTTTTGTAAAGCAACAAATTCTTCAAACGAAGTCTACACAAACAGCATATATTTAATATATATATATTCTTATTTTTTTTTAAATGTTAATGAATTAGTAAATTTTTCTTTTATTCTTTCCTATATTTAAAATGAATTGAAACCGACATTCACTGGTATGTAGGTAGAATATTAATGAGTTTTTTTTTTTCTGTAACAGTGACTTTTTTTTCATCAAGATTACGGAAAAAAGTTCACTTTATTAAGTTCATAAAGACTGTAAATCTAATCTATATTAATATTACCTATATTAGATAAGATAATAAAAGAGAAAAAATTTTATTGTAAAGTAGACCACACTTCCGATTTAATTTATCCATCTTAATTTTAACGCAATATTCTTAATTTTAAAATATCATCCTCTCTCTCTATTTTTAATTTTATAAGGTGATCCGTACTCTCTATTATTAATTCTATAATGTGATCTCCCTTTTGAATACTCAAATAAAAGCAGTTCTTAATATGGAATGACAAATTTTATGCGATTATAGAATATGAAAGAATTTTAGATCCAGCGACCCGAAAACCTTTTTGTCTATAATAATTTTTTTTTATATCTATATTTCCTCATTTTGGGATATTCAAAGTCAAATCCCCGAAAAGAGGAAGGTTTTAGATTTAATTAGGAACAAAATGAGCCATGTAGGATCAAAATCCGCGTTGTATTATTCATTTCCTCGATGTTACTTATCTAAGCCTTAGAGAACATAAAAATACTTGAAAAGCTTCATGATTAATGTTTAAAACATACGTTAAAAGTATCCTTTCCACACAAAAATCTGTATTTACTTAAGCTAACAATCTCAGTCATAATTTTAAGTAGCTAAATGTAAACTTTAATTGTTGACTGTGAAATTTAAAGTATTCTCGGATGCTCAAGCGAGGAAATAAGTGAGTGAAATCTTTTCTAATATCCCTAAAAAACTCATTTTTCCTAGTGACAATTGACAATTATTTGTAATTTAATTAATTGATGTAATAACACATAGCTTTTAAATTATTAGAAAAAAAAATTAATTGCATTTGTGTTTGATTATAATTAAATAAAGCCATTAACTAAATATTAACATTTATGATAATTTGAGGTTAATATTATTTTGAAAACTAAATGAATAAAATTATTTAATTAAAGCGAATTGAAAAAAATACACTCGAACCAGGACTCGAACCCGGACTTCTTGGATTCATGTCAAGCGCCCTACCAATTAGGCTATTCGAGTTCTAGACACGAATGCAATTTTTTCAACTCAATGAATTTTTTTACTTTGTTATCCACTTTTTTAAAAGTGGTTCTCTTTAATTAAGATTACTAGACAATTATTTGTCAAATTAGTTTACGATTGAATGTAACATATATATATCAAAATTAGTCAAACAGACCATGATGTAAATATTGTGTGCATAATTAAATGTGAACACAATAATAAGTAATAAGAATAAAATTATATTTACATTTCAACATCCGGCCGTTTGAATACATAAAACCTGTTGACTTTGCTTTATATTGAGAATTCTTTGCTTTATATTGACTTAAATATATTCATTTTCGACTGCATTTTTTCGGAAAAAACTTCCATCTTCTGGTAGAAAAAGTATTTTACGAGTAATTGATCGATTAAGTAAAAATATTTAACCTTTAAAAACTTAGAACTAACGCAAAAAGTTTATGGAATTATTTTTTTGGATATTCTGAGCTCATCAAAAAATTTTATCTTAATTTGAGATTGAATATTTTGAAAAAAAAAACTTGATAAATTTGAATTTTTTGAGTAATATGATCATGGAATCAATTTTTGTTTATTAAATTTTACACAAAACTATTTCAAGGCTTTTTACATTGAGTCAATTACATTTACTGAAAAACTATTTTTTTTTGTGAACTTATAGAAATTATTTTCTACTTAGTTCATTTAGTTACAAAATTTGTTAGTCTTTTAAAAACTATTATTTATTTTTATGACATATACATTTTTAACTGTTGTTTAGAAGTTGGCTGATCTTCAATAAAAAGAATAATATATAATGTCGTAAGTACAAGCAAAGAAAAACTATTAAAAGAAAACTGAAAAGAAAAAACTTTATATATACATATAATACCTATGTTTTATAATTGTAATTAAAGTAGTAATAGTTAATTTCACACGTCTTAGATAACAATAATAATAGCAGTCGGTATGGAGGTGGTAGCAGCTATATAGATAGATAGATAGATAGCTCTTTAGCGTAGCTAGTAGCTGTAGCTATGAGCTAGGAGCATCACATTAATGTGGTGTTTTTAATATGACTTTGTAACAAACACATACAATGAAAACAAAAAATAAAACTAGGTAACAAAAATACATAAGAAACAATTCATCAGAAAAGAATTTTAATGCCAAATACAAGTGGAAAGACAGAACATTATGAACGAATATAACACAAAAAAAGGGATTAAGTTGTAGGTATTGATGGTGGTGGCAATGGATACATATGTACAGTCTCATTCAAAAAAATTGAATGAAAGAATTTAAATAAGCAAAGTGAAAATATAAAAGAAGTATTCAAATTTTGAAGTGAAAACTTCTATTAGCGTGTATAAGAAATAATATTTGATGGGTAAAGTCTTATAGCTTCGCGTCAGCAACATGCTATGAATATAGATAGCTACAGATATAGCACCGTAATCTAGGAAACTAAAACTTTTTCAATTGATAGAATAACACCTATGTAATAATAATGAAAGCTGTACAATTAATTATTAACTAAATGATTCTGATCACTATTCATAGATGGCGTTTGATATGTAATTTTAAAAACAGAATTTAATTTATGATTTATTTATATTTTTATAATAATAATTATAATGATAGTTTTTTGTTTCCAAATGTTAATAATTTCGATTTACAAATTATTAAAACACAGTTAATCCAAAGTTTTCACTCCCGTTGATAGTCTCCATGACTGAGTGGTCATGTGTTTATCATTCTATATATGTGTGTTCCTATATGGTACACTAGAGGCCAAACACGTCGGCCGATTTTAATGATTCTTACGTCAATCCAATTGTCTTAACCTTGCGAGTGCTACTGAAGATATGGCAGTAATGAAAATTCAATTTGTCGAACACCAGAGGTCATATTATGAAAAAATAATTTATGTTTGTCCTTATGCGGTACATACTTACTTCAATATTACGTCGATCGACTTCATCTTGTCAATATTACGTCAATTGTCTTAGCCGCCTTGCGAGCGCTACTGTCGATATGGAAGTAATGAAAATTCAATATGGCGACCACCAGGCGTCCCTGATTGAAATGCATGTATGGTGGCCTTATGTGCATACGGCGATAGCGTTGTAAGAAATACATAAAAAAGGGAGCGACAAAAAAAGTCATTGATCTTTCGTCTTAATCTCAAAGCCTTGCCTAAAGAGTTTTTAACTCCCGAATCAAAAAGAGCTGTGTTATAAGTAGCTCCTAAACAAATAAACCAATTTTTGTTTGTTTTATTTGAAAGGAAATTTAATGAAGAGTGTTCTTAGATATGTTTCAAGTTCGAGTTTCCGTAACCGAAACAAGTAAAAAAGAGGCGATGGTCTTCAAAATTGGTTCAGTTTGTAGAGGGCTATAAAGAAACAATAAGTTAAGGGTTTCGTACCCGAATAATTTGCCAAACTATAGGTTTTTAGGGTCACATAATTTCAAATTGGTTCAACTTTTTAATTTTAGCGTGTATATAGGTTTTTCTTTTACTCCTCTACTGTACTCGTACATATAATATGAATAGGTAGAGCAGACGTAGGTAAATGTGTGAGTTCACTAACGATGAGACAGAGACCAGATGATGAGAATTATACAGAGAAGTTTTCTCCCGTAGGCCATAAAGTAATTATACCTAACCATTATTATGAATACTTAACGAAGATATAACAACATCTCACATTTACCATTCACACTAAAGAATTGTCGAAGTATATAAGGTAGGCAGTAGGTACTATAGTACTATGATCATCAACATCTCATCGCATTGGTTTGGATTGTTGGTGCAGCTGAAGTGGGTATTGGTAAGGTCGTTCGTTTCAGTTAAGGACAACTTGAGATGGGTGGGTAGCTTTGAGGTTTTTTTTAGTGATGCGGAGGTAGGTACTTCAGTAATCTATTGATGATGAATATACATAATATACATGTTTAAAAATGTAATTTGTTTGTGAATACCTGTTATATATAATTGTTATTGCTTTTGCCATTGTTTCTTAAACTATTATCTATTTTTAGCATTTACTTGATTTAGAAAGAAGGATAGTTTGAAAACACTATGTTGCCTATAAATTTAGCAGTGCTTTACTATTTGCAATTTTAATTGTATGTTCAAATTCTCTGTTAGAGAGATGAAAATATGTAGTGCTCGGTGAATTTTGACAGAGATATTGTAAAAAGAAAACTATTATACGACTCAACGGACTCCCACTTTCGATATCGACCAACGGATTATATGAAAAATATTTGAAATAAAACTGATTGACAATTGAAAAATGTTTGATTGTTTAATCAGTGCAGATGAAACATTTTTCAAAAAAAAAAAAAAAAAACACACACACAAAAAAAACTTCTAGTTAATAACAAAATAATATTTTTTTTCTTCTTTGAGATTTGAATAAAATATTTTTGATGAACTGTTTTTAAATATACAAAAAAAAAACATATTTATTTTTACTTCATTAAAAAGAAAAATATTTATGTTTCAAAATATAAAGATTATTGATCGTATACACAATAATTAAAATAAAAACCTTTAGGCAAATCGTTTTTCTCTCATTAAAGATCATCAGTAAAAAAAAATGATTATAACAGCCATTAGGTATGTTGTTTAAGTATTTTTATAGTTTTTGTATATAATTAAAAGAATAATAAATGAAATTATAATGGTCAGGTAGCTAATATTTTATGAAATTTAGCATGAAAAGGTAGCGTGAAGTACAACTAGGATCAAATAACACACCCATACCATTTTTAGTATAGTCTACAATGAGGTGATATTTACATAAATAGTAAGGTTATGGATACATTATTGTGTCTCCTACTTGTAAAATACCCGATGTTTTCTTTTTGGCGGGTTATATTATGCACCACTTTTAACATTCACATCTTTAGTGCGATGTAATTCTAAACTAGAATGAATAAAATAACGCCGAATGAAAGTATTGCTAAAAACCTTCCGGCAACTTGTCAACTTAATTGAACTATGTGATATAGGTACATAATATTATAACAACCAAGATAGTATAAAATGATTACTTAATATTGAAATTAATTAACGGAAAATAAGTATGAGAAAATGTTTTATATTGATATTATATCATTAATGGAAATTATATTATTTGTAATTTGTCGAGATTAAATATAATCGAGATTAAATATAACCAATAAGCAATTGTAACATTTTTATAGCAATAAGCAGTTTTTTACCAAATTGGCCTCAACGCTATAAAAACCTTAGCTTGATATCTCTTTTCTTTTTGAGCGGACCAACGGGCAGACGGATAGATAAACGGAATTGGATTAATTCGTTGATTTTATGAACACCTATAGCAAAATTTTGATTGTCTCATCAATATTTTTAGCGTTTGAAACTTGGGACTAAAATTTATTATAGTCGGATTTGAATTAGCGACATATGGATTACGATTGATTTAAGTGTCCTAAGTCTACAGTTTAACCATCTGCGCTATCGATGCTTGTTATATATATACCAAAAAATAAGGTAAATATTATAAAAATGATCAATATTTTTATTTCAAACTCTCTGTTAACTGGTAACAATAATCTTAATGAAGTTGCCTCAATCACATATGGACTAGACATGATAGATGCTATAGATTTGCTTTATTTACACGATTATATATTTCAAACAAGTACAATATTTGTTTCCATCAATAAAATGCATGACTTTAAACTAAAATCAATTCTTTTCATAGAAGTAATGATTTAGTTTATTTGTAACTTCAGTGATTTTGTATCAATGAATTCATATTTTAAATTCAATCTCGTTCTCTTGTAAATACCAATATTTAGCTGTACTTGTTTCAATCGTTAGGCAATTGTATGAAAGTATTTTTACTTTATTTCAATAGGAAATGGCCAACTTCGAGATCCAGTTGTCATTATTAAAAAATTTTTTCGGTGTACAAATTCTAAATGGATAATATCATGTTTTATTTTAAATTCAGATTTATTATTCTTAAAAAATAAATGATATTATACGAAAATAATATGATTAAATATAATAATATATTTACATACTCTTTTTAATTAGACATAGCTAATTATTATTCACATAATATCAAAATTAAAATATATAATATTATGTATATATATATATATATATATATATATATATATATATATATATATATATATATATATATATATATATATATATATATATATATATATATATATATATGTATATATGTGTTAGATAGAATTATTATTATGTTTCATGTTTTAAATCAATTTTACATCTCAGTATAAATTATTATCAAGTAACAGATAACATACAGATAGATAACATGATATGGAAAGATGCTGCGTTGCCGGGGTTTCCATACGATCACAAATAATTGCTATTTACGATACTAGTGAGATAACCGCATTTTTAATGTACGCCTGCGAAATTAGTATTGCAATATTTGGATCGATTTTAGCCCGTATCTCAAAAACTATTCCATCAGTCAACAAATACGCCCATTTTTGTTCTTTTTGGGTCAAAATTACCTTATATATTAAGTTTTATCGAAATTGTAGAAAATTTTTTTTTCGATTTTGTGCTTTTTTTTAAGTACTCCTAAAATCGGGAAAATCGGGAAAAAATTTGTCTTTTGGAATTTGATGAAACTCAGTGGGTGTGGTAATTTTGATCCAAAAAGTATAAAAATTCGGTTAATTTAATGATTGGATGCAGAGTTTCTGAGATATCGCAATATTTAGATCGATTTTAGCCCATATCTCAAAAACTAATCGACCAGTCATCAAATGCACCCGATTTTTGTACTTTTTGGGTCAAAATTACCTTCTATACTGAGTTTTATCGAAAATGGAGATCAAAAAATTTTTTCGATTTTTTGCAATTTTTTTAAGGGATAGACCCTTTGAAAAAATCGAGAAAATGGGGAAAAAATTTATGTTTTGGAATTTGATGAAACTCAGTGGATGGGGTAATTTTGATCCAAAAATTATATTAATCAGGTCTGCATAATGTTCATAAACACTTTTATTCCAATAAATTCACTTCCAATTCAATATTCCGTGGTAAAATTATGAAAATCGTTCTTGTGGCATCGGCAAAGGAGTCACTTCACATAGATATATTTTAATATAACACGATGATGATGGATAATATGATGAATATAAATTTTGAATGTATTAATGTTTGAAATTCATTCAAAAACATTCTCAGTACTCAACTCAACTCTAGCAAACTTAACTATAGTAGCTATAGTAGTGATGCTGTAACTATGTATACTGACTGAATGTTATGTTCAGAAACATTTGTGGATTATGTGATTAAAACATCGAAAACAATTAACTCTTCTTGTACAAGGGATTTTAGTTTATAAAGCAACCACATACAATCATCCTATCCGTCACCAGTAATATATTCAATTTGGTAATACCTAGTTTTTTTATACCATGTATTTATGGAATATATCAAGGTATACTAAGTTTAGTACCAAGTTTGTAACTGACATCGCAGCTGAAAAGAATGACCCAAAATTAGTGGGATTGAAAAAAAATTCCAATCAGATCACACCAAATTTACCTGTGTTATCAAAAAAACAAATTTTTAAACTTTATGACGTCATCAGAATCCCAAAAATTTAATTTCGCTCTATCACATCCAAATTTTATCCAATTTTCATAAACCAAGTATGTAATCCTACTAAATTTGGGTCATAAATTTCAAATTTGTGGTCAAAATAAATATAGCTCTAATAGTTTTCAAGAATGTGGAGTCCTGATCTTGGAATTAAGCATATAAGTGACAGCTAGCGTAAAGCTGACATCGCAGCTGAAAAGAATGACCCAAAATTAGTGGGATTGAAAAAAATTCCAATCAGATCAGATCAAATTTACCTGTGTTATCAAAAAAACAAAGTTTTAAACTTTAAGACGTCATCAGAATCCAAAAAATTTAATTTTGCTTTATCCCAACCAAATTTTATCCAATTTTCATAAACCAAGTATGTAATCCTACTAAATTTGGGTCATAAATTTCAAATTTGTGGTCAAAATAAATATAGCTCTAATAGTTTTCAAGAATGTGGAGTCCTGATCTTGGAATTAAGCATATAAGTGACAGCTAGCGTAAAGCTGACATCGCAGCTGAAAAGAATGACCCAAAATTAGTGGGATTGAAAAAAAATTCCAATCAGATCAGATCAAATTTACCTGTGTTATCAAAAAAACAAAGTTTTAAACTTTAAGACGTCATCAGAATCCAAAAAATTTAATTTTGCTCTATCACATCCAAATTTTATCCAATTTTCATAAACCAAGTATGTAATCCTACTAAATTTGGGTCATAAATTTCAAATTTGTGGTCAAAATAAACCTAGCTCTAATAGTTTTCAAGAATGTGAAGTCTTCGTTCCTGAATTAGCCACATAAATGATAGCTTGCGAAAAACTTACATTACAGCTGAAAAGAATGACCCAAAATTAGTGAGTTTTAAAGAAAATCAAAAAGGATCGGATATAATTTGCCTGTGTTATCAAAAAAATCTAATTTTTTAACTCCATGACGTCACCAGAATCCAAAAAATTTAAATTAGCTTTATCACATCCAAATTTTTCACCAGAAGTTTAACTAGATTTCACTAGAAGTTATAAGTATTTTTGACCAAGTAGGTAAATGAAGGATAATTTTTGTACATGTAGGCAATTTAGTTATATAATTTTTAAATTACTTTCGCTGTATATGGAAATAGAATTTGTTCAGTTTTAAGAAGCAATAAGAAGAAGTAAAAAGCAAAGTAAAGAAAATCAGTATCACAAACATATAAATACCTTTTAATAGACTACTTTCTAAGAATGGTTAATATAATGTATGTATGTAGGTGTAAGAAGAGAATGGAACAATGAACATGGGACTTCAATCAAATTCAAGAACCTAAGATTCGCACACACTATGTTACGTCATTCACTGTCTACATTGTGTATCATGTGAACTTGTATGATATGAAGAAGCACATAATTATTTAAGCTTTTTTGATTTGAGATTTGACTCAATGTTTTGACGACTTGACCCAAACATATTGGATATTAACCAGAAGAAAGAGAAAGAAAAATTAAGGAAAAGTTTCCAGATAGTAAAATATTGTTCATACAAATTGAATCACAGAAGTTGGACTAGGAGTAAATCAGAACAATTAATTCTGTTGTACGTTTCGCCTCTTTATTGAGACTTCTTCAGCAACTACAAATTATAATTATCAAAATTACAATATAACGTCTAATACATAATTACTAAAAGACAACAAACTAATTGAATAAAAAATGGAGGAGTTTTACCTTGATCTTATAAGTTAAGTATAATCTTATAAGTTTAACAAAATAATAGATTAACATAATATTTATCTTGTAGTTTTAAATACTATAAAAATATAAGGTTGCCGGTGATATAACAACAGAATTTTAATTCAATTATCAGTTCATCGTAGATCCATCATTCGATGAACAGAGAGGACTAGAGTTAGAGTATTGATGATTGAAGAGATATATCTATATTACAAATTTATAAGCAGCACTTACACAATATATATTATATATTATTGTAGTTGCGTGGTATTGTAAAGATAAAAATAACACATTATTTGACTACAAAGCATGTATTTGGTTTATTTGTATGTACCGTGTAAAAAAACCAAAACTTTTTTACATTGCTGTAGGGAAACAAACACCTTAAAGTTGCATTTCGATAAAACACTATGTATATAATATGGTAGAATACCAAGTATACATTATACGTATACCATTCTACGTTTATATATTACAAACTAACTACCTAACTATATAAGTAATAGAATTTATATTTTAAGTGTTTAGGTATAGTTTTTGGGGGATATTCAACACTTAGAATTGTATTAAGTTTTAATAGGAATATAGAGAGATAAAGTGTACGATTCAATAAAATTGTATAAAACGAATCTATCTATAGACTTAAAAAATAATTCTGATGGACGATTTGAATATCACTGACACGATAAGATAGGAGCTTACTGACAAATGCTCGTGAGTAATTATTGACAAGAGTTGAACAAAAACCTTGCCACAGAAAATCCAGTATTCAGATTATAGAGATTTGTAGCATCAGGACAATAGTGGTTGCGTTATGATGCGAAGAATTGAAAAACCAGTAAAACAAATCTGATTCGATGAATCGAAAAACTAATTACAATTCCATCAAATTATGACACATAAATAGTATTTTTTGGGATCTTATTACAATGCTGGTATGGTATCGGGACAGATAATCAAAAAGTATCTGGTAACAGTCTATTTAAAATTGACGTAAGATCCATAAGTAAGGCGTTATTTACAATACTTTATGGGAGACCTTTGCGCCACTTACATTAGTAGAGTATTGCGTTCACATCTATACTACCGTGTACAGTCTTGTATATGTGTTCAAAATAAATCATTCCGTAAACCTCATCAACCCCATTCCACTAATCTAATTGGGGGTTCGAACAAATTAATAATAAGAAGCCATAAAATTGAAATTGATAAAAGCGTTAATGAAGATTGGAAAAAACAAAAAATCATTGTGATCATGACAGAAAACATTCACTGGAAAATATCATTATGTTCAAAGAGAAACTTATTGAAATAAATTCGAAGTCATTGAAATAATGGTGAGTTGAGTGGATATCAATCAATATTAGAAGAATGAGTATGTGATTAAAATAAAGAATTTTTATTTATTTTGTATTTATTGACATCTAGAATATAATTTATAAGTCAATAAACAAACAGACTTTCCTAATATCTTCTTTAAGTAGATAAAATGTTTGTCGCACACATACTGATACCAACCAAGATATATAAGTAAAGTTTTCAATTGAGTTCAAGTTGAAGTAAGTAACATTGTCTTTTGCCTTCATTTTATATTCCATTCGTGAAATAATGAGAATATATTACATATATATAATATATACATAGAAAAAAATCTTATCGATAAATGATTATGTACTTCTTGTAAGCATTGTCAGTTCAAGAAATATATTAGTTGACTAGCCACAGAATATTTAAATCACTGACAAGAATGATCGTTCTTGGAAATGCGTACTTTTGAAATAGATTCTGAAAAAGATTTTAAGGACCATTCTCTGTTGAATGATATACTAGGCTTTACGCTTGATGATTTCTTTAATCAATGTGATTGGCTCGACAGGGTTTCATTCTCGTTGTGGCTATACTGTCAACGAGATATTACTAATCGTACCTAATCGAGCTAATATGGATCGTTCGGCTGCACGTTAATCGTTAAGTCGATCTAATTCCGTACAAATCGATTTTCTCGCCACTTGGTGCTTTTGGATGAGTTCGGTAAGATCAATATCTTAAAAATATATTATACGCATTTCATATGAAGGTGTCATCTTAAATATGCTGAAGGGAGTTATTTTTTCTGTGTACATCTAGTCTTTTTCTGTTTTGTCGCGTTTTTCATGCGACAGATGAATATGTGCTTAAATTCGATACAGGATTGCAAGATATGTATCTGTCTATATATACATATATAAGCATCCATATAGGATGTTTTTTAAACTCTAATACCTTGTCCACGAGATCTAGAATTACGTTTCGAAACCAAAAGAATAAATTCGGTGCAAGGATTAATCATGCGTGATACATACGTAAAATTCGAAAAATAAGTTTAACTGAGGAAAATGCTTGAAACAAAAACTGTTAGGCTCATCGAAAATTTTGGAAGTGAAAACTTCTTTTGGCACGTTGAACACCTTTTTAAGGTGAATAAAAAATCATGAAACTCGCGTTACCGGTGTTTGTAATTGAATTCCTCCTAAACGGAAGGACCTATTTTGATGAAATTTTGTATGTGTGTTCAAGTGAATGCAGGGATTGTTTAGATTCACAATCACAATGAATTCGGTCTACTACAAAATGTTTTTGAGGTTCCGCGCCAAAAAATTTAAACCCATGAAATAAATGGTGGAAACGCATATAAATGATATATTTACATTACATCTTACTATTCAAATGTATTTATTTGCGCTCCCACCATATCTATATAGAATTGTGAACAGCTATTTGAATGCCGAATTCACTGCCGAATGCTCCAGTCAGGCCAAAGGCTAAAGGTATTATTCCAAAGTTTGAAGTTTTCATTCCGTCAACAGTCCCTTTGACTGATTGATCTTTTTTTTTTTGATAATCGAATAATGGGTGAAAGAAGGTTAAGAAGGAGAGTGTGCTTTTGATTGAACACGAACGTTTGGGTCGTAATTATTATTTTTCATGTTTTGAAACGTCATCTTAAAAAACACTCTGTATAGATATACTTCTAATATACACTTCATACATAATAAAATCAAAATAAACATTTTAGATTACACATTTTCTTTATGTGGGCGTTATTCTTGTAATATGTTAAATTTGTCTCGTCTATGAAATGTGTTGTTATTTTACCGCTGTATATGATATTCACAAAGACGCTGTTCCAGTTTGCAACAGCTTAGTGGCGCGACGTATATCATTTATATACATTTTATTAAACAACAAGTGAAAACAAACAATTGACTGAGTTAATTGTGGAAATACCATGCATAGACAGTGTTGATTACGCAATCGTTTGTTTTTTTTACGTCATATAAGTAAAGAAAGACGGTCAATCTTACACATAAAGTAATAAGAGTATCTTTCTTCCCACTTACGCAGTGTACATCGTAATAAACAAACAAATACATATATACAAAACATATATACTTGATACAATACAAAACACGTATAATTACAATAAACAAACAAAATTTGCTTTTTTTTTATAAGGAACATTTTTTATTTTTAAAATTTTGATCAATCAACAGACTCAAGTCCCAATTGACCTATATAACGTACTTATTTACGAACTTCACCACACTTTTGACGTTCTGAGTACGCTATAAAAATTTCAGTTCAATATCTATTTCTGTTTTTGACTTATCGTGTTCACAGATGAACAGACTGACAACCGGAAATGGACTAATTAGGTGATTTTATGAACACCTATACCAAAATGTTATAATATCTTTGACTGGTATTCCCAAATTTTTTTCGTACATCTCATGTCAAAGAATTAAGGTAATTTTTTTTATTACTAGTGCGCATTTTTAGACACTTCTACTATATTTCTTTTGTATGCTTGAACAATTCTTTAATACAATGCTACAATATGTCCATTTCAGATCATACTTACATCTTTTATAAGGGATTAAGATTTATACTTTTTGTAGAATTTATAGTATCTAATTCTAATATATATATTGTTTTGTAGAAACGTCATGTTGTGAAATTCACTACACTTTAATTTATTGAGAGTATTTTCACATGTTTTCAACTTTTCTTGTTCCATAGTAATATCTTTAAAGCAATTTCAGTTTAGATGTTTCTATTTGTGACAAAAAGAATAAATAAACCTATTTCCAGAATATAATAAAACGAACAGTTGACGACTTCAAAGACGTAAGACTTTGACGTTTGAAGATTTCTTCTGGACAGTAACATTTTAGCGATAAAATATGCGTTTACAAAAGTGAATCAAATGGAAAATTTTCGATCGAAAAAATAACTGTTCATTGCGAGTGTTAATAAAACTAAACTAAACCAAGACATTAATACATGGTGTTAAAAGACAGTAGTTTTCGATTGATTTTAGTTGAAGGTGAAGATATTTAGTTTTCAGAACCAAAATTGATACTTGAAGAAATCTAAACTAAGGAGATACAATAGATAAAAATTAAAATTGAAACCTTAACGGTGAAAGTTTGCTTGCATGTTATTTGTCCTTTGTCATTGGTTGTCACCAGAATAACTGTCATAGAATAATAAATAAGATACCTAGAATATTTAATTGAATTATTTAACATTAAAGATGGAATATCATCGGGATTTTATCATTCACATTAAATCGATTGTATTTTATTTGGTGGTAAAATTTGTCTATTATATGATTTAAATACAAAATGGAAATCAAATTTGATAAAATTTTATCACTTGAAGAAACATTTCTAAACGTCTAATTGTATCCTATTCAAATGATTAAATTGATTTTAAACATATTCGCATTTTATGGTGAAGTATTACCACTCATAGGAATTATTCTCTTAAATATACAGGCTGAGTCGGGAGAATCGTATTAAAATCTAGTAATTGAAACACTTGACCATATATATCTCGAAAACGGTAAAACTTAAAAAATGTATAATTCTGGGCAAATATAAATTAAGTGCTTAAAATTCGGAATACTTTTTGTTGAAGAAGATTAGACAAAGTAAGTGTTTGCATGTAAAACTACCAACTGCCAATGCATCTGGAAAAGTGAAAATGTTTTAACATAAATTCACTGAAAATACTTTGAGTAGGAAAAATATTAAAAGCTATCTTATTTTAATTTTTTAAGCGAATTTTACATAGTTACTTATATTTTTTACCATTAAGAGGAACAACTTTTGCCCTTAATTTCCCTTATTTATTAAAATAAATAATTAAGAAATATGTCTTGCCAAAAATAAAAAGTCATATAATTATTTTTTTAAAAGTCCCATAGGAATAATTTACTAATTCTTTCTTTTTTTTATCATATCCCGTCTTTATGTATACGTTATATTAACATAATATTCAGTTACACAAAATTAACATCGTAATGGGTTTTTTTTTTGTATTAACACACACAAAAATTTACATTTTTTATAAATTTAATAAGATCCTCATCACATCAAATTAATTCTCCTAAATTGAAATTTGATAATGATTATGGTTTTCATCATTTCCTTTATTTTATATAATATTTACACACATTAAAACCCTTCAACAAGGATATTACCAAGTACAGACACAATGTTTGAGCTTCAAATACAGAGTGTCACACAAAGTTGTGTCTTTTAGAGCTTTAGGTAGTAACAATTGACTAAGTTAGTTGTAAAAACACCCTTTAGTAAAAGTTGAATATCGATGATTGCATTATTTTTAATAAGAAAAATTTAAAGTGAAATTTACAAAAATTTAAAATACCCCCGGCAAATGCGATTTATTCTTTGTAAAACGATTTTTGGAAACTTAGCTATAAAATGTTCTAAATCAAGTCGGTTCGGCCGCTTAAGGGCTACGATGTCACTGAAAAACACATGGACGCACAGATAAACAATTTAAACTTATAACACTCCTTCTTTAATTAATATCAAAGTGATGGCCAAGGACATCAGATGAGATAAAAAGGATACTTAGAGGGCTATCATTTTTTGGGGCAAATTTTTTTTCCGTACCCGGAAAAACTAAAAAAATAGGCGATGATCCTCAAAATTGGTTTGATTGGAGAAGGCGAGTTTAGGATTCCGTACCCGAAAAATTTCTCAGGGGTTTCTTAAATTTGGTAAATTTTACTTGTTTAAAATAAAATGGCTTTCTTGAGCTCTTCGGCTGTTTCGTATAATTATTGAAAGCCCTGTAAAAAATACATACATTTATAGTATAGTTGTTACATTTATAAAATATTCAAAATCATTATAGAATACATTAATTTTTTAAAAACAGTAATAAATTTTTTATTATTAGAATAAACGAACTTTAGATATTATTACGAATAGAAAGCAGTAAGTAGTTGAGCTTTTTTTTTTTTTATTTTGTTTAAATTGAGTGTGTATGTATTTGATGAATAGATTATTTAAGAGGTATTGTGTAAATTGTATGCGGTGGTCAAGAACAAAATGTTATTTACACATTTCAAATGAAATTAAACACATATAGCTTTCTTTTGTATGTAAGCATTAATAAAGGGTATTCAGGGACAAGTTGTATGCTCGATTAAATTTTATTTCTAAGCATTTTTTATTTTCATTATTCGGTTTCGTTTCAGATATGATTCATACATGATATTAAAATTTAAATGAAATGCTTTTTCCTCTCCATTGATGCTTTTTCAAACGCACAGCTATCGTAGCTTTTTCAAGGACTTTAATTATGTATGGAAAAAAAAAAATTCCGACTTTTCAAATGCTGGTAGAGAACGTCAAACAAATCGTAGTCTACCAACCTACTTAAAACTAATGTGATAATTGCTTTGAATGAAAACACGCCAGATATCCAGGGGTAGTTCAAAAATGGAAATTTCAAATGACATCCCCTTCCTTGTTACATAATTTGAAAGGGCATGAAACTGAAATCTATCGATTGATTATTAAGATAGACTACACAGCATATGGAAGTTATAAAATCAATTATTATTAGAAAATCATTACGGATTGGATGCAGTGTTTATTAAAATTTTCAATCATAAGGAAATTTTTATAATGACATGTGACATTATTGTCATGACGTTGAATGAATTGACAATGTTAGTAACAAGTTGTAACACTTTGTAAATTGAAGAATAGTTGTAAAAAGTAATATAGTTAAAAAAAATTACTTACCAGTACTTATGTCGTCTTATGAATACAAACTTAAGTCTTATAAAACAATCTTCCATATAGTTTTAAGAAGATAATATTTTTTACAATGTCATAAAATTGCGTTTGAAGTTTTATATTAAATTATGAATGCATATACATAGTGTGCATTAAGAGCTGTCCTCAAATAATTCGCTGAAAATCTATCTGTTTCAAATTTCGGGAATTTTTCGTTTATTTAAGATATCATTCTGGTATACTTATTCTGAGTATATTTGAATTGACCATCTTAAACGGCTTACTCATACTATTATGGCATAGATACTAATTTTATAAAGCTATATATAAGATAATCTAATGTCTAAAAGTTAATTATTTACATTAATTACAAAACGGAAACCAGAGGTAATTCTGTTTAAGGTTAGAAGATAGACAGCCAGATATTATATTATATAGGGTAATGTGTAATACCTTAGATACATTTTATCTTGAATCAATCAATATTTTCTCGGCAAATATCACTATCTTTGAAGACAAATATTTTGTTCTAGAATACAACCAACCAAGAAATTCATGTACATTTGTTTTCAAGTAAAATAGGAATAATATTTTTTAAGAGATATAAAATATATAATTATATAGGTGGAATATATTGCAACTCAATTTTGAAGCAGTTATCAGCAACCGATTGAGCTTTGCATGCGGAGTGGATGAGGCGCTCCGATTCATTTTTGATATTTTAATGACTGTTACAGATGGTCATGCATGAGTGACTTATTCAAAAAGTTTTCTCTTTTTATGGATTAACAAGAATATATAAACGTAGTACATGTAGACAAAAATCATTCAATCTTTATTGTAATATAGTATGTACTACCAAAAACCTAATATAAATTCAATTAATAAATATACGTGTTGGTCCTTGGTACTAAACTCTCCCCTATGTATATTACAATATGATTTATAATCCTTTATATAAATACCTACCCACCTACCATTTCTAGTAAAACATTACAAACTACAATAGTTTGTTAGTTTTAGTAAACGCATATTATATTTATACATATTTATATTTACTTAATATCCTTATTCATTGTTGAATCCTCTTAACAACTTTTGCCATATTGTAGGTATTGGTAGATAACTACCTACATAAGACAGGTATCCACCTACCCATAAGGTAAGATATAATAAGACAATTAACGTTCATTAAAATTTTATTTTAACTTTTCATGATGAACACTTTTAATATTATATTCAATTGGACTTTTATTTAAATTGTTTTTAAGATATGGAGTTGGATGTATATTGTTTTATTATTATGAAAGAATGTTATTTTAATAATGGTGTAATTATTGTTATTTGATGAACATGTTAACAGAAAGTCCGTAGAGAAAATATGAAAACTCTTTGATGAAAACTTTTTGTATTTTGTTGTAAAAACATTAAAGTATTTTTTTGTATTGTTTATCATGCTAATTATCTCATAGTGGAACACATACAGGGTGTTCTGTTATTGATAGCAGAAAATTATACCAGTAAATTAAGCTCATCAAGACAAATGGATAAGCTCTTTACCAAAGTTCGATCTGAAGCTTAATTTGAGAGATGTGATTATGGGAAAAATAGAAAGACTTGTGTATTCACAGATCTATCAAATTCATTAAATTAGTAGGTGCCACTTTAGAATATAGAAGAAACCATCATAAAACAATAATTGATTGTAAATTAATTTAATTGGGTAGCGAATACTAAAAAATTTTGTTATAAAGAAAACGAAAAAATAATACTTCTTTATCAAATTATTTTACTAATACAGAGACACTTAGATGTAGGGGGTATCAAATTATATATTAATTGAGTCGCGGGAGGGGGAAATTAAATTTTGTGTTAATATTAGTACATATACTGCAGACACATGTTTTATCATGCTCCGGAATCCAGTAATTTTTTTTAATAAATTGAGTAAATTTTTTTAAAACAAAATTATTCTATAATTTGAATTATCTATAAGTTTGAAAACCTCCATAACAATGTTAAAGAAAATCTTTCTTGATAAATTCAATTAAATATTCTCAATTAGTAAATCAATTAAAATTTTAAACGCGTAAACGCAATACCTCGTTTACGTAGACATGGAAAATAATGAACATAATTTAATTTAACTGGTCTTTAGAGGATTGGACGTAGAATAATGTTTTAGGTAGGTATATGTATATATATTTATATAAATTCTACATAGTTTAAGTTTTACACACTGAAGGCAAATTATAATTTATGTGTTATACTGTGAAAACATTAAAATTTTCATAATTTTCATTAAAAATATTATTATATATTTTTTATGTGTATACTGATGTTTTCACCTAAAATTTGTATTGTAAATAAAAAGTTGACAGACATAATATTTTAAATGATTTTTTTATTTAATTTTGGGGCAAAAATTTTGTTAGAACAGAAAATAATTCACGCGCTGATATAGTTTTTCAATAAAATAAAGTGTTTAGTTTCTGTGCACTATAAATCTTTAAAGTTGTAATACAAACTAAATTGGTTTTCAAAATATCAAGTTTCTAGTTCGAAGACGTGTTTATGATTGTGATATCTTTTAAAACATATATATATTCTTTGAACTCTTGAAAATGAACTTCGATACTGCTATTACTATTATAAATGATAAAGTTTGTGAACCGGCTAATAAAGGCATCTTAGCTTGTTTTGACTACTGGCTGCGAGGTTGCGGGTTCAAATCCGGATAGTGACAGTTTGAACAAAATGATAGAATGCTATGAAATTACTTTCTAGCCATATTGCCATTATTACGCTTCGATCGACATCTCAACAAAGTCGATATCATATCAAAGTTGATATCGATAAAAAAATGTTATGAAATTCCTTTCGAAGCATATTTCTTTTAATACGCTTGGATCGATACCTCAACGAAGTCGATATCATTTTTTCGCGCGTACACACACACATACACACGCATACTTTTTCTCAAAGTTGGTTAAATCTTTGCCCTAACCATAAAGCTCAAAGATATGTTGAAAATTTTGATTTCGAAAATAGGACCCATTACAATAGCTTTTTAAATGGGCAAGTTTAAAAGTTTGTTTTTGTATACTACTTTAAATTAGAAACAGTCGATGCTAATTATTATAAGTTTTAGGTATTTTTTACGGAGAAAAAAGTCTTAAAACACGTGGGTAAATTTTTTCTCTTACGTTTTATTCGATCTCTACAACAAATACAAAATTTTGGTTGATATCTTCAGAAAATTTTTCGTTCTTTAAATTCATTCTCAATACTTTTTTTATATTTTGTAAATTTATAAATCCCAAATTCAAATGTTTCTGATTTTCGAGCCCAATACAATACCTTCTTAGTACTGGGATGTTTAAATTAATTGAAATTTATTGTCACTAGAATCAAGGACTATACATAATCCTCCTAAAATCAAGTATACGTGATATAACCAAACTTGCCGATAATAATTAATAATTTTATATGAATACAAAAAATTAATATACCTATATTTCACAAATAATTGCTTTAAAAAATATTTATAGTATTATCTTAATGTAATATTAATATTATATACTTGATTACAATCAAATTCAATTAACTTATTTGGTACGATACATTTCAAATACTAAATAATATAGCTGATCATTTGAGTTCAACTTTATATTTAACTTTGCTTTATAATGAAAATTGTAACAAAGATAAAGCATAGCATATAGCGATGAATATACCTAGTATACACATACCCTATCTATAATGCTGAACAATGTTATAGCTAGTCAGTCAATGTTGGATATACATTAATATATGTTTGTTTTGTAGACACCCGAAATTTGTAGTTTGATCATAAAGCAGCTTATCTCTAAAGACTTTATTAGATAAATTAATTTCAAGAAAACTACAAGGTAAGGAAGCTGCAGTGATCAAGATTTTCACTGTTTCTTTTGTAGTGATTGTGATTCTGTGAAATGAGAAAAGTTGTATTGTAAGGTTAAATGGTTTTGTCTAGTTTTATAACTACCTTCACTATTTTAAAAAATTGATTACTTTTCCAAATATTGATCGCTAAATTAATATTTTCTAGTTTCTCGAGTCGAGAAAGTTGAGAATATTGCTCTTACAATCTTATATCTTGGTGAACGCGTTTTCCCGTAAATTTATTTGGAGAATTGTTAGCTGGACGTATGTTATATTCGTTAGTCAATGCCAAAATATATTTGAAGACAGAATAATGGTGACAGAAGGAAACCAATAATTTCAGTTTTAATTTCGGAACATGTCACGTGCTATTATCGTGCCTCATGTTTCATATTGGTAAAACTAGTTTTTTTAAGGAAGATAAAGTATTATCTTATTTATGTCTCTGAACATAAAATACAGTTAAGTTAAAGGATGATTCCTATTTGTTACGGTAAACTATACACTCTATGCACCGTTCCCGTATAGTATTAGAATATAATAATATAGTTGTGCAGTATACAATCTATACCAGGTGTAACAAAAGTAACGGAACGCTACTTCCATAAGCTTTTCAAAGAAGCTTTTTTCAAAAAATATTTCAAAAATGAGTTTTATGGTTTATAAAAAATCTTTTTACCTATAATCTTACAGAACAGGTGGATATTCTGTTGGATGAGCCATCTTTTTTTAAAAGCTAAGGCATTCTGTACTAAGTTTCAACTAAAAGTCTTACTGTGGCCTGAACTTTGATCTAAAAGTTGATATTCCTGCGATGACGATCAAATTTTGTTTAGTTTTTTGAAGTGAAAATTTCTATAGATGTGTATGTAGCTATAGATATCGCAACCTAGGAAACTAAAACTTTTTTCCTAATTTAGTTATAGTACATATTAGAAAGCAAAAAATATCACTTTAAAAAAAAAAAGTTCTTAAGCTGTCTTGTTACTTTTGTTAAACCCTGTATAGTAAAACATATTATACTGTGTTATATAAAGGATATGAATTTGTATATAGACAACATTAATATTAATAGGTTTTGCATATTCCAGAAGCCAATTTCTGGCCTATCATTTATGCATAAGAACTAAGGTTACATGTAGGGTAGGTGACTTTGGTAGGGTGACTTTGTTAGAATTTGTGTACTATACGGTATGATTTAAATAAATATTGTTAGATTTGTTATTATTGTATTTAGACGTATAAATATTAAAGTGAAAATAGAGAGCATATTTTTGTATTCTACGTATATTGGATTTAAAATTTTTGTAGTTACTTGAGAACCTCAATTTTCAAGGAAAATCTTATTTCATATTTTATAAATAATAAAATTGAATTTCTCAGAGAATGCAATTACACGTGACAATGTTATTTTTGAAATATAGCATTGTTATTAAATAAACAACAAGTGAAAACAAACAATTGACTGAGTTAATTGTTGAAATATCATGCATAGATAATGTTGATTAGTCTACCACATTACACATACGTACATGTCACACATACTTAACTGATATCCCCATATAATAATACATACTATACAATTTACGCCTAATTTGCGCCCTCGCGGGTAAACAGTGATGTTTACGAAAAAATGTTTTAAGCAAAAGTTGTTTATTTTTTTATAAGCAAGATTTTACATTTAAACTTTTGTTCTATCTATAACGGTTTACAAGATGGATCCTACGGACCCATAGGTCAAGACCCAATTGACTTATGTTGCTCATTTACGAACTTGACCTCAATTTTTACGTCCTGAGTACGCTGTAAAAATTTCAGCTTGATATCTTTTTTCGTTTTTGAGTTGTCGTGCCCACAGACGGACGGATGGACAACCGGAAATGGACTAATTAGGTAATTTTATGAACACCTAAACCAAAATTTTGTTCATAGCATCAATATTTTTAAGCGTTACAAACTTGGGACTAAACTTAGTATACCTTGCATATTACATATATTAGTATACCTTGCATATTACATATATGCATGGTATAAAAAGTTGCGCACTCTCGCCAAATAATGTTAACGTGAAAATAGAATATTCCAACTAAAATAATCTTACAGAGGAAGATAAACTACGCTATCTGATTCAGAAAAACGGGCTGGATAGTCAAGAGTTGGGTACGTCTCATGGTCGAACAAGCCACTCCCTCTTTCTATCGAAGAACCCACACATTATTATTGGAAATTCCGCCCATTGATAAAATGATTCCGCCCTTGGCGCTGACCATAAGTTTCTTCAAAGATTGGAAATCCATTATTAAAAACATTATGCATCGTTCGGGAATCGAACCCGGGCCGCTCGCGTGGCAGGCGAGCAATCTACCACTGAACCAACGATGTTCTTGAGTGTTGAAATGCAAATGTAGCTTTCTATCTTTTTTCGTCTTTGATTTATCGTGTTGGCAGACAGACGAACAGACAACCGAAAATGGACTAATTAGGTGATTTTATAAACACCTATACCAAAATTTTGTTCCCAAAATTAATATTTTTAAGCGTTACAAACTTGGGACTAAACTTAGTATACCTTGCATATTACATATATGCATGGTATAAAAATGTTAATTCGTTTTAAAGCATCTTACTTACAAAAATCATTTAAAAAATGACACTATTTTTCTATTACTTGAAACTATACTAACCAATTTACAACCTTCTTATAGTTTCAAAACAGAAAAACAGTCGTGGCATACCTGCACTTAAAATTTTTAATTACATTTTTTGATCTATTTGTTTATATTTTGATTTATATGTGTAAAATAACTAATTTGTACAGGATTATAATTTGTAAGGCAGAGAAGTGTGTTGTTTTGAAAAAGCTGTAAATCAAAAACTCCACCAATTTTCCAAATTATACTGTACGTAAAACTATATAAAAAAAGCTTTTAAGAAAATTACAATGTGAATTTTTATGTTAATTGTAAATAGTATTTTTAAATATATTAAGTTAATTGTATTTTTAACAACTTAAACTCTTACATAAAACTTACATAAAAAATAGCCTATAAGAAAATTAACTAGGTACATGTAATTGAGTAGGCGTACACATTCTTCCAGGCGACAAAGCTTTTGATCATTTTCTGTTACCTTTTGCCAGTCAGTAAAAGCCCACCTTTTTGTTACTCTTCTATTCACGGAAACTCACAAACTAAAATCGCAAGTTTTTAATCAAATATACAATTTAAAATTTGCTACAAATTCAATTTTTAAAATTATCTTAAATGCTTTTTATTTATTTAAGGATTCTAGGGTTGTTAAAATTGTACACTTCTTTGTCTCAACCTGGATAGATCTCAATTGGCAGTAAAGAAAAAGTGTATAAAGTTCTTGTATTAATTGATTTATTTGGTCTTATTTCCAAACAATTGAAGAGCTTAGTGGATGAAGATGTTATGAGACAATTAAGTGGAATCGAGATAATCAGCTGTAAAGTTTTTAACTTGCATAACAAGTTATGCAAGACATAACAACTTCATCCACTGAAAATAGCTTTATTTGAAAGGTTAGCGAAAAGGGGAAACATGCTATGTTTAAAGGAGAGCATAACATGTTCATCCACATGAAAAGCTCGATTTCCTCAAAAATGTCACTTAACATGTTCATCCACTAAGCTCTTCAATTGTATCTGATATTTATTAGGCGAACGAAAAGTTAAAAAACGATAGTTGACGAAAGTTCAAGACATCCCCAAAGGATATTCATAGACAAGAAGATGTTCCTTAAGAACAACATGTTAAACAAACAATAAATATTATTGTTTGAAAATCCGTCTAATAGCTTTCTGCATAAAATTGTCATCTATTTTTTAAACATTTAAAGTAGAAAGCCACCTTAATGTATATTTTCACCCTTTATATTGAATGATGAAAAGCCCATTCCATCATTATACAAATAGATTACGTATATACAGTATTTAATACTTATAACTTCCGACCAATATAATATGTATATAATGTACGTGTCTTTTATTTCCATTGGCATTTTATTCATTATCAATTTAGATTTTCATAAAGTTTAAGGGTAATATATAACATAGAACACAGTAGTCGATGATGTCGAAATATAGTAGAAAGTCTTGTTGTATATACCGTGCTGTGTTTGTGAAGGTTTGTTATATTGGACAATCACTATAACGTTATACATATTATATTATAGATAATTTAAATATCAATAAACAATGATTTAATATTATTATACTGAATTAAATTTATCTTTATATAAATTATTAGCAAACATAAATAATGCGTATCATGAAATTAACTTTTAACACTTAAGGCTATTTTGAATGTTTGTATAGGAACTTGGGTCCACCACGATTATATCTTTAATAACACACATTTTATCCGAAGATCTGAGGATACAGGTGTTTCATATGTCTGTGACTGATTTTTTAGTTTTTTCGCTGTAAATAAAAAAACGCCTGACCTGATAATAGTTGTTATGATATCGTTAAAATCGTTGTAAAACACTCCGAGGAATAAAGAATAGTTGTCGCTACAAAATAACCAATATGGCAGCCGTGAAAATTTTCTTGGGAAACATCTTTTCCAAGAATCAAATAGACCATCTCTACCATCCAAAATAGACCAAAAAGACAGTCAAAAGAGACGGTATAAACTCGATCTTTACCCACCATCTGATATTAGCCAGATGAGATATTTTTTTAAGAAATTTTATTGATTTATAAACATGCCTATCACAACTTTTCTATCGAAAAGTGTTCAAAGCTAATTTTAATCAATCTTTTCCATAAACGGTTTATTGTAGGCAAGATTTATACAATTATTTTCGTTCAATTATCTTTCGTTTGATACCAATTTCGATGGGATAAAAGAAGTATTTTTGAATCTTAATGGTAAAATTATCTTTTAATTTTGTGAATCTTAATAAATCGGGAAAAGTGTAGAACCTTGCTGGTATATTTATATCCGGAATCGAGACATTTAAAAAAAAATTAATTCTCCTACAAACAAATTACTGAGCAACTTTTCAAAAATTTGCCTATTAACATTCTGAATATTTTGAGCTATGCTATTATACTTTACTTACATCATACAATATTTCTCGATTTTCATGACAAATGAGTACTTACCTAGAACAAAACAGAAAATAAAATTAATATAATAGTTTGATAATATAGATATCGCTCTTCAACCATCAATATTCCAACTATAGTCGTCTATGTTCATCAAATGATGGATCTTTGATGAAATAATTAAATTAAAATTTTGTTTTTATATCATCGGCAACCTTATATTTTTATGGTACTATTATAAACTTTAAGATTGTCTTAATATTTTATATAGCTTTTTATCACAGTCTCTACATTTTTTGATATAGAAATATACAATTGAAAATGATAACCTATATGATTCATCATTTTTTCAGCCAAATTGGAACGATAAAATAATAATAAAAAGCCGATGACCTAGGAATTTTTTGTGGTTTTTGGAAACTTTGTTTCCAAAAAATGTATTTATAAAGTTTTATTGAAATCCCTAGCATTATTCAATCCTTGCATATCTTCTTAAAACCATGTAATCTTCCATTCAACAACATTGCTATATCAGAAATGCTAAGTAATCTCAGAAATATAATAAATTAATGTATTTTAATAAAGATTACAAATAAATTTTAACTTTATATAATCATGATTAATAAAAACTATACAGATTATACTACCGAAAGTATTCCTCTTACATTTTACATTGTCAAAATGAATACATTTACATCCTATAATCGTGATTATAAATCCAACCACTAATGTTCAAATTAATTATAAACTCTTCCAAGTATAAAAATTAATTTCCTGTTCATTTAGAGAACTTTAAAACGCAAGAATATTATTATATTATATTCCAAATGTGTTTCGTGTTTTATTCGAAACAAATCATATTTTTCGTCTTACATACAGTAGGGTGTTGAACCTTGGATCAACACTGTTCAGTTTCTTAAAAGATATTGCTCTCTAAGAGACTGTAACTTTATCTTACCAGAAGGCAGGCATCCAAAATTAATGGTTTTGTTTGTGCCTTTATTGTTTTCAAGTAAAATATAAATAAAAGTTTTTAGTGTTTTAGGGGAAAACATTTTTTTTACTGTTAATTTAAAAAAATTTGACAAGTGTGTTTATACCATGTATATATGAAATATACATAGTATATTAAGTTTAGTCCCAAGTTTATAACGCTTAAAAATAATGATGCTAGGAAAAAAATTTTGTCATAGGTGTTCATAAAATCACCTAATTAGTCAATTTCCGGTTGTCCGTCCGTCCGTCCGTCTGTGGACACGATAACTCAAAAACGAAAAAAGATATCGAGCAGAAAGTTCGTAAATGAGCATCATAGGTCAATTGGGTCTTGGGTCCGTAGGACCCATCTTGTAAACCGTTAGAGATAGAACAATAGGTTAAATGTAAAAAATGTTCCTTATCAAAAATTAAACAACTTTTGTTTGAAACATTTTTTCGTAAACATCACTGTTTACCCGTGAGGGCGCCAATTAGGCGGAAATTTTATAATATGTACTATACTTGATTATCAGTTATGTATGTGTCACATGTTTGTATATGTAATGTGATAAAGAAATCAACACTGACTATGCATGGTATTTCAACAATTAATTCAGTCAATTGTTTGTTTTCACTTGTTTATATTTACGTTCTTCCTTAATCACTGCTTGTTGGTGGAATTTTCTTATACCATATTTCAGTTTTTTAACAAATCTTTGAGGACAGAAATAGAGAAGATAAAAGAATTAATAGATCAAAACAACGTACTGTATAGATCAGTGTTTAGGAATTGGTCGAAAAAGAGTTACAATGAGCGAAGGACAACTTTTTGTCGTTTGTTATATGTTAGCATACATAAGTTATCGTAGTATAAGTGGAGAAAAAGTGTCATCCACCACGACCACGACTAAATAAAATAAAAACCCATCGAATCTGTTACAAGATACTCAGAATAACTTTCAAGATTTTCATTTTCATTGAAAACCTTTTAATGTTTCAACATACCTTTTATGATGCTGTTCTCTAAAGTTTTCAGGCATAATCGGATGCGTAATCTAGTGCATATTAGGGTCCTTTACGATGGATCACTTACATATATAATATATTGTTAAAGATTTGACATGGATCTTTGTGGTGATACTTTGTGATAAGACAATAATTATATTTCCTCTACACTTGATTTGGAAAAAAATTACCATACGATGAGGTTATAGGTTAATATAGTACTCGTGTCACTATTAGGACAAAAAATGAAGAATTTTTTTTATGTAGCCTCTTCTATCAGCAAAAAAAGTGTAGAGGACAAAAGTTTTGTAAACTAAATATTAATGTCAGTTCCTTAACCTAAAAAAGAAATTAAGCTGAGTTTATAGGCATAATGGTGTTAGTTAGACTCTGAATTTCAAATGTAAATATTGATTCAAGGTACGACACTCTCCCATATATATATTTTTCACTATTCTTATTTTGTAATAGATATAGCTTACGTTTTTAAATATGTTTTTAAGAAATATAATAAAATGGAAAGTATTTATTATTTTACAAAGATGTTTTCTTATGTTCTTTATTATATTGTGATGAATAGAAGAATTGAAGATTCATATTCTTAGAATACAATTGTTTATGAATTCATTGATGATGGTAAAAATATTGAATATAAAATAATAAACATGCAACAAATTTTTATTTTTAGATTTTCTGCCAAAAAACAAAATAAGAACATAAAATTATACAAGATGTCACGCAAAAAATTCGTGACCAAAAAATTATAGTTTAACTAAATTCAGAAAATGCATTTGTGAATATAACACTTGACTGAGTTAATTGTTGAAATGTTTTTTGTAGACGGTGTTGAGTAACAGTGCTTTCATTTTATATATCAATACGAAAACTCATCTTGCTGGCTAATGACGAAATACAGACTCGCTGTCTAGGAATGTCCCACTTAAGAAAAAACAGGCTAGAAAAATAATATTAAGTATAATTTTGTTCAGTATGTAAATTGTATATCATATTTGTAATAAAATTGCCTATAAATAAAAAGAAAGTAAATTAACTTTGATGTTTAACTTATATTATTTCTCTAGCTTATTTTTAGCCACGAGTACGTTTTAGGAATTTTTAGCTTTTGAAAAAACGACACTTTTTTGGTTTTCGAACATTTCGAAAATATAAATAATGTCTTGGTTTATTCCATTTCTGGATTCTTACTTTTCTGGAACTACATCCTTTAAAACAAATTAATAACCCGTTCCCTCAAATTTAAACCTTTTCATCACCATATTCAAATATTTTTAGTATGGAATTAGAATCAATGGACCTGAAGATGGAAGATTAATCTTCAAACCCAAATTTTGCACAAATTTGAATCTTTACCATTTTGTATCATTTAGTTTTCGTTTCAACGAGTTTTATTTTATTTGATAATAAAAGAATTTCTATGTAGAACGTTATTATTTATTAATTCTATTCTAAATTCTTTTTTTAATTTGTAAGATTGCGTGTTTATATTCTATTCACAAATAGTTGTAATATATAAAATATAAAGACGAAATATTATTTATAGAGGTTTATATTACATTTTATATATTTGATTGATTGTCTTTTGCATTATGTGTATTGTGGACAATTTTTATTATATTTGTATAAGCTTATATAATTTTGTTTATGGCTTTCTTGTTTTAAATGCATATAAAGATTACAATAGTCTGAAAAAGTAAGTACCAAATTCAAAGGTTTAAACAAGTCATACCAAATATTCATCAGATTCATTCATATTCGGACTGGGTCCTAGTATCGAGGGTCGTGGACTAACATTGTAACTTTCTATAGGCCCCATCATTAAATTAACCTGAATTTTACACTTTTTAGATCAAAACTACTCCATCCGCTGAGTTTCACCAAATTCCAAAACAAAAATATTGTTTCAGATTTTCTCGATTTTTTCAAAGGGGTACCCCTTAAAAAATTGCAAAAAATCGACAAATTTTTTTTATGTGCAATTGCGATAAAACTTAGTATATAAGGTAATTTTGACCCAAAAAGTACAAAAATCGCGTGCATTTGTTGACTGGTCGAATAGTTTTTGAGATACGGACTAAAATCGATACAAATATTGCGATATCTCAGAAACTCTGCATCCAATCACTAAATTAACCGGATTTTTGTACTTTTCGGATCAAAATTACCCTATCCACCAAGTTTCATCAAATTCCAAAACACAAATTTTTTCCCGGTTTTCTCGATTTTTTCAAAGGGGTACTTAATTTTTATACTAAATTTATTTAACTATTAAGTAAATAATTAGTCTTAATATAAAAATTTTTAAACCAATAAAAAATATTAAATAATTTAAAGATACTGGTAAATATCCCTTTACCCCTTAAAAAAATTGCAAAAAATCGAAAAAACTTTTTTATCTGCAATTTCGATAAAACTTAGTATATAAAGTAATTTTAACCCAAAAAGTACCAAAATCGTGTGCATTTGTTGACTGGTCGAATAGTTTTTGAGATATGGACTAAAATCGATTCAAATATTGCGATTTCCCAGAAACTCTGCGTCCAATCAGTAAATTGCCTAAAAAATCACATTATAATTTTAGCCTTATTGCATATTATAAAATCGAATGAGCGAACATCATAAAAACGTAAAATCAATTTGAAATCTAATATTCATCCAATATTTCATTCAACAATTTTATACGGTTTTGTTGCGTACTTTTAGTTAACACAGTACATATGTCTTAAAAATATTTTATCCAATTGATCACCTGAATATGACATAAGCTTTTATTACAGCTTTAAATTGTGTTTGACAATATTATTATATGTATGATTGATTCTATTCTTATGGTCTGTCTCCATGTGATAAAAATTATCACAGAAAGTAAAATTACATTATTTCTTGTTCCATTTCTAAATAGGATAAATAATAATTTGGTATGTAAGTATTTGGTTTTATTTAGCAAACATGAGCTTACACCATAGGAGACTATCAAACTACACAACCACAAAATTCAATTAAGTGTGTATGTACAAGGAAATAACCTTGAACAATTAATGACATTACTTGTATCACATGAGAAAATATGATTATACAAGAAAATAATATTAAAAATCATTGTGGTATGAAAGTTCAATCATTGGGGTAATGATTCTATCGTGGTGGGCTTGAACAGTTTGACCCCGGAATCGAATTACATTGAATAAATTAATCACCTTTAATATTTGGTACATAATAATATTTTGTGGCTAATAGCCCCAGAAACCGATTACAACAAGTGAAATTTACAAAATTTAAAAAACCCCCGACAAATTTTTCGGTTGAGGAACCCCAAACTTGCACTTAAAATATCTATGAAGACTCTCCATTATATTATCGTTTTCCATAAAAGCTTTTCTAAATTGAACCGATTTTAAACATCATCGAAAATTTTTTAGTTCTTTTTGGGTGCGGGACCCTATCTAATTAAGAAGACTCTCCATTAAATAACCTTTCAAACGAATCCAAAAAAATCAAAATCGGTTCATTCGTTTAGGTGCTACGATGCCACAGACAGACACACACACACATAGAGGTCAAACTTATAACAAGCCCACTTTTAGTTCGGAGGTTGATAAAAAAAGTGAAATGAAAGTATCGTATTTTTGGGTTACCTCTGATTGAAAATTTCGATTTTGAATACATTGATGCTTATAAAAACTGTTTTACGAGAGTAGCATAAAAATCGTACATTGCATCGGAAAAAAACATTACATGAAACTGAGAACAAAGAGAATGGTTTATTTTCGTGATAATGAAATACTTCCTACGTTGATATCTATGGCTTTTGTAGTGTTTTATTCACAATATCTGTATTCAAAGTTTAGTTGGAAAACAGAAAATGGTTTGGTGTAAATTCATGGAACATTTTTTAACCTTTACCGATCGTCCATTTTATATTCTATCACAAAATCTTACATTTTGATTCACAAAAATTTTTCAATTTCATTATGCTCCTTCAAATTCATTGAATAGCTATTAAATAGACAAATCGATAGACGTAAGAATCATTGAAATTGATTTGCGCGTTTAGTCTCCAGAGCGCCATCAAACATATAAATGTAAAACTGCTAATGAAAGTCAATGAATAAGTGTTTAAATCTATTAAAAAAATTAATTTAAAAAGTCAAAAAACTCGACTACTAAGTGAAAAAAGATTCCACAAGCGAGAAATTGCACCACCAAGAACTGTCACTATCTTCTTAAGTCTATATAATATAAATACCTACAATAATGTCTATTTCTATATAAATAAAAGCTACAATATAAATATGATTTACATCAGGTAACGTGTTAATTTATTTCACAAAAGTCCATAAATATTTTTAATTTATTTTTTTTATTTAAAAAAAAAAATGTATTTCATGAAATATTGTATTTGAATATAATATGACAGAACTTTAGATATACAAATACAAGTAAAAATTCATGCTTCCTAATAGAATTGTTTACTATTATTATTCATGTTTAAAATACATAAAGAAATAATATTAACAATAAAAATTCAATCTTAATATAAAATCAACAAAAAAATAAAATAAAAAAGAGACATAAAACGTACCTATTGGGTGCCGCGTTATTTTGGTGTGCTGATCCTTTTAGAGGATAGAACCTAAATCCCATTTTTGGAAAAAGACTTAAGGAAATACGCAAGGATTGAATAATATTAGGAATATCAATAAAACTTTATAAAAACATCTTTTGATTAACAAAGTGTTCAAAAATCACAAAAAATTCCTAGATCATCGGGCATATTATTATTATTTTATCGTTCAAAGTTGGCTGAAAAAATGATAAATCATATAGGTTATCCTTTTCAATTGAATATTTCTATATCAATCAAAAACTATCTAAAACACTATTTATAATAATACTATGAAAATATAAGGTTGCCGATGATATAAAAATTTTAATTTAATTACGAGTTTATCGAAGATCCATCATTTGATGAACAGAGACGACTATAGTTAGAGTATTGATGATTGAAGAACAATATCTACATTATCAAATTTATAAGCATCACTTGCACACAATGTATTATATATTTTTGTGGTTGCGTGGTATTGTAAAGCTAAAAAAAACTCATTACTTGACTACAAAGCATGTATTTGGTTTATATGTATGTAACGTGCAATAAACCAAAACTTTTTTTACAATACTGTAGGTTTGCAATCACCTTAAATACGACATAAAAAAATGAGAAAATTAGACTAAAGTTCACATATTATAGTCAAAGGCTTTTTATTTTCAAGATGTGTAATACCTTTGCTCCAAAGTTTTTTTATTGCGTATCTCAAAAATGGAAAATTTGTGATGTTTAATGAACTTTCATCTTATTTTATGAAAAGTGAAAAGATCCTATATACCATTTTCTTCATCTCTATGGTATTTTCTTATCTAATTCGAATCTCTACCATCATACATATCTCGAAAATGAAAAGTCTTCAACTATTTGTGAACATATACTTTCTTTTTTTTTTAATTTTATTAATGCATCCTGTATATATGACTTTGCCTATTATTACAAATATTTAGTATATTTTTAATATAAAACTGTCGGACGAAGTTCTAGACATATTAAAAAAATAGAGTATACAATGTTAATAGTTAATAGATAAACGAAAATGTATTTCTTGTCATGAAGTTTGTTGTTCTAATTTAAAAATACAACTATATGATCAAGTGTGTAAAATAACATCTAGTAAAGGGAGGAGTTTAGTGCCTTTTTTCTGTAATACATAAGACTCTAAATATAATGGAAATTTTGTTCATCCTTTCAACTATAGGTACAAGGTGATAATAAATTTTGAGGAAACTTTCGATACAGATATCTAAAACTACGACAAATCAATTCTGACGAATTTCGATACCCGTGAGTGGATACAATTGAAAATTGCAAACGATAATTAACGGATCCGAATATCTTTTATATGGTACATCGAATCTAAAAACTGCAAGGAAAATTTTCTGTCTGTAGCTTTCTGATACATCATGTATAGCCTCGAATAGGCAGCATGGTATTATATAAGCTATAAAGTAAATGCTAGCGGCGTTTCGAACCATATTTAACAAAAGGTATTATTTGTTTCATAAAGTATTCAAACTTTTGTTTATTATAACCCAGAAAAATAAGACAATAAAACAGCCGATTTTCTTCAGAATGTAAGTGATTAATATTTGGATGCAACAAATTACATATGAAAAGTCCAAATCAATTCAAAGTCAAAGGTCGCAAAAATAGCTATTGTTCAAATATGTCGTAAACTACTCAGATTATGGCAGTTTTACCTAATAAAAAATTTGTTAATTTTACATAAAAAAGGTAGGATGAGATATTTGAAAAAACTTCTTTTACCTTGAACCTTGAATAATTTTTTTTGCGCACATAATTTTGCAATTGACTTTTCATAGGCCATTTCCTGCTTCTGAGTTAGGATAGTCCTCGTGAAAAAACTTCTTAAGCAGAAAAACATTTATTTTCCTAGGCTATTAGTATTATTCAAAACTCAAAAGTTATTATTGATAGTATTTTTGCTCAGGCAAAATTTGAAATAAGGACCGTTTAAAGGTTCATCGACATATGTCTCAGGAGATTCATGAGATATAATTTCTACAGGTTCGTACTAATGAAGAACAATGGAACAGATGAGACACTCGTTGACAGAAAAATACACCCTAGAAAACTAGGATGGGTTGAGCATACTCTGAGACGCAACGGAGTCAAAACTATCCATCAAATGTGGAATTGGAATACGAAAGAAGTCAAGGACAACCAGGGAAAACCTTGGAAAAAATTCTCAAAGAAGATGGATGAGAACAGAGTGGAAAGACGTTGATTAGGAAAACTATCAATTTTGGTAGGTACGGAATTCGAAAAGTGAAAACCAAGAGCAAACTGACGATTCTCTAAGAACACAAACGAATATAATAAATATATGCAACAAGACTTTTTTAATATATATTAAGAAATCAAATCATCCCGTTCATTCCTGTCTTGTTGTATCCTGTAAATGTATCTTTTGAAGACATGAAATTTTAAAAAAAAAGAGTAAATATACACATAGATACAATATACAGCAACAGACACAAAAGAGACAATATAAAAAAAAAACTATCATTATTGATGACATAAACATATGCATGTATTTTCTAACATGTTTGTAGTACTACATGTGAAAAATACAATGAATGTTTAGTAGAAAGAAAATATGTTTTTCATAAAAATCTAATTTAAATTTCTTTTTTTTTTTTTCAAATCTCTAACATTTTTAGATTGACAGAATTTATTTAAAAAGAAGAGACGAAAGAATATGAACTTATTTCGATTATCAAATGTCATTGTTATTTTTTTTTTATACAACATGTATACATACATACATATTACAGGATGAGACAAAAATGAATTAAATTATAATCTTTATATGTGGTATATTTTCTACTATTTCTCGTAAATCTATATCTTAAAGGTAATTTGAAAGTATCTTAATAACCCGAGCTACGTATAGTATCACTCAAAGTAGGGCCGCAACGAAGGTTAATAGTTTCGGTGGCAAGTATTAAGGTTGCGCCTTATATATATCGGGATTGGCTCTAACGATTTTGATGAAAATTCGTATACTGATCAAATTTTCCAGTGTTATAAAAAAAACGATTTTTTTAAACTTTATGACATCATCAGAATCCAAAAGATTCAATTTGGCTCTATCACACCCAAATTTTATCAAATTTTGATAAACCAAGTATGTAATCCTACTAAATTTGGGTCATAATTGTCAAATTACTGGTCAAAATTAACCTAGTTGCAATAGTTTTCCAGAATGTGGAATCCTGGTCCCAGAATTGAGCTCATAAGTGATAGCTATCGAAAAACTAACATCACAGCTGAAAAGAATGATCCAAAATTAGTGGGTTTCAAAAAAATTCCAATCAGATCGGATCAAATTTGCCTGTGTTATCAAAAAAAAAAACGAGTTTTTTAACTTTATGACGTCATCAGAATCCAAAAGATTTAATTTGGCTCTATCACATCCAAATTTTAGCCAACTTCGATAAACCAAGTATGTAATCCTACTAAATTTGGGTCATAATTTTCAAATTTGTGGTCAAAATTAATCTAGCACTTATAGGTTTCTAGAATGTGGAATCCTGGTTCCGGAATTAATCTCATAAGTGAGACTATTGTTATTCTGTTGGGCAGGAGATGAGTTCGAAATGAAACTAATTTTTACAAAACATAACGATACGAGATATTTTTATAAAGCTCATCTCGCCTTGCCTCAAAGCAATGTTTTAAATGACGGTTGAAAACTTATACTAAACTGTTATAAATAACGCCCACACAAATCTGTGAAATTTAATTAAAAAATATTTTTTTATTTAAAATAAATGTTAGCAAAATTTCACTAAATATTTAATAAAGTTCATTAGAAAAAAAAAAACTGTAAAACATTAAATATTAAAAAACTACCGGCATGGTATTAGTGAAATAATTTTGTATTTATGTTGTGAAAATTACTAAGTTTGATATAAAAAAAATGTGATTTTTTTGTTTTGCTTTTATTTGATTTTCCTTCTTGCAGTTTTTTTTTAGAATTTTATTTTATTTTATTTTTTTTGTTGTTGTTAGATGTTAATATTTAATAAGTAAGATACTTTTCTCGTAAAACTTTTGCATTTTTTATGAAAGACAAAAACGTAAAAAAAACAACATATTATTTCATATAGAAAAAATAATTATGTTAACGATAATTTCACTAAATATTTTATAAATAATTTACAGGATAAAACAGATTTTTGTTCTGGAACGTATCTGAGTTTTACACGTAAAAAAAATTAATTTGGAAATTCTTATAGACTTCTATAGTTTTCTCAGGTTTGCCGTTCAGGACAAAAACAATGTTCGCCAAACTTTTACACTGATCCTATACCGGATGTACCAAAATTATAGAAAAATATGAAGATCTCGCAACGGGGAAAAAAAAAATTGACAGAACTGTCCCTCTGGTCATAAAGTTTCCTATTAAATAAGATTTTTGACCTTCAATGACCTTGAAGGTTATGGTCAAAGTCATATTTGGACGTAAAATATTATTCTTTCCAAATCGGCTATAAAAATAGTGGTTCCCATTACATGCAACAAACTCAATTTAAAACAAGTGAAAACAAACAATTGACTGAGTTAATTGTGGAAATACCATGTATAGACAGTGTTGATTGCACTGTCACATTACACATAGCATACATGTACATACTATTTATTTTATTATAAGGAACATTTTTTACATTTAAAGTTTTGCTCTATCTCTAACAATTTACAAGATCCAGTTGACCTATGTTGCTCATTTACGAACTCGACCTCACTTTTTACGTCCTAAGCAAGCTATAAAAATTGCAGCTCGATATCTCTTTTCGAGACAGACAGACAAACGACAGACAGGCGGACAACCGGAAATGGACTAATTAGATGATTTTATGAACACCTATACCAAAATTTTGTTCGTAGCATGAATATTTCGAAGCGTTACAAACTTGGGACTGAACTTAGTATAACTTGATATACATATATTTCATATATATATGGTAAAATGAGGCCATAGACATTGGTCAGTTCTTGATATTCGTGAAAGACGCTTATTAATTTTTCAACAATTATATGAACTCATATAACAAAATAAACATAAACAATAAATAGAGTATATTGTTCAATACCAGTTTGTATTGTATACAGATATGTTCGTTCAACATACATGCAACATGAATGTTGAACGGTCGAATAAAGTTTCCTCGACCCATAAGCAACTAACTATAGATACATACAATCCTTCTTTAAATATGGAAGGAAGAACACAGGATGGGATATATATAGAATAGATAGAATTTGTACAAGATGTCACAAAAACCGTTGTTTAAGGTTGTTTATGTGCAACAGGAATAGTTTAATGGCATTCAATTATTCACATAACAAAGAAAATCTGGCCAAAATTTGAAACCATGTGTATTCTAGGTTTATGTTAGAAGATTCAACAGTTTTCCGAGTATGGAATAGAGGTCCCCGGCTATAATGACGATTTTACTTATCATAACCATTTCAGATATTTTCTTTATTTCATACTGTAATTGTCGGGCTTTTAGTTTTCGAACTTTATTTTATTGAAACTATTTTGGGGATATAATTTCGTGGGAAAGTATAACAACAAATATATAGTTGGAAAGTGCTATAATAGTTTTATGTCCTCTAGAGGGCGCCTTATTCAATTTAATGTCATGCTACATATCCTATAACCAACAAACGATCAAGACGCTTTTAACGATACTTCATTTGTCAAATTATGATAAGTTGTTTAGAAGCTAGAAGGCAACAGACGAAAATATATACATTCTTAACTATTTTGCGGTTATAATTTCGTGATAAGTATAACAATTTATATATTTTTGAAAAGTGTTAACGACCCTTTCATTTGATTCCAAACACATTATCATTAAGTCAATTCGTTTTTCGATCATAACTTTATATATCTTAGCGATCGCCATATTCAGTTTAACGTGACGTCACATAACCTATAGCCAACGGAAAATTAAGACGCTTTTAACGATACCTCATTTGTCCAATTATGATAAGCAGTTTAGAAGCTAGGTCAGAACAGACGAACATACATACATACCGGTCAAACACATTACCCTCGCCATAGTATAGTCGGGGTAATAAAGATAATATTTTTCGTAGCTCTCAATATCTCAATTTTGATTAGTCTGCAACACTTTGTATACATAAACATAAGAAATACTAAAAACAAATTCATAAATATTATAATAGAATACATGAAATATACATTTCGGATATCGTATAGTTCAGCTCCACCTAGTGCTACCTCTAAGTATATTATATACATATATATAATACAATATACTGACAAACACATAACCTATTTAATAATTAATAAACCTCTATGAGGCAATAATAACATTCATGGCTTCATTGGGACAACTTTGGATGATCAACTTGAGTCCTCTTTATTACACATTCACACGTTCTCTCATTGTCATTGTGACTGACTTCAAGAAAGTAAAGTAAAGTAAAGTAAAGTATACAAAATAGAATTACAAAATTATACTTCAGTTTCCATTATCAATGATATATAGTTGATCTCAGTAGGTACTTGACTAACATTATTTTACCATCTTGTTGGACAAATGAATATCAAGTAATATTATATGAGTTTTTTTATCTGTTTGCTGTACTGGGAAACTTTATAGACAATGTATGTTGAAGAAGTTATTAGGTGTAAAACTGGCACACATTTTTTGAGCTTATTTTAAGAGGAACCCGCTCATATAGCATTGAATTTTTCTTTCGGTAAAAATTTCTTGAAACATTGCATACAGGATGGTATTGTCACCCTGATTAAAAGTTCAAATAATGAAATAACAGCCAGGCAAAAAAAAATATCTGAATTTACTAAAGCTAATCATTTAACGATTGGTTATAGTAGTTTTGTACACACACATACTGCGGTCAGTCAAGCGAACGATAGATCAGGGGTCAGATATATGCTATCAAAACGGTTATGATTGTCATAGTATTTAAATGAACTTGCTAATTCAGAAAATTGTTATACAGATTCTATATTGCATATAAATAACAGTTATGTCAGTCGGTCAGTTAAATGTTAGAACAAAACTGGTCAGTCAACCTTAATGTATGTAAAATAAATAACAAAAACTTTCATAGTAATGAAGAAATTGGCCGGGTGCAAATATTAAAAAGAGTTAAACTACTTATGGAGTACAGAAATTTTTGACTTTGTGTAAGTAAGTGCGATAAATGTACTCTATCTTTATACCTATATTTTCACTGTATGGGTTTGCTATACACATCATTCATAAAGATTAGGTTATTTTTACTTTTATAGTAAGCTATGATTGTATAGCGTGCTTCAGAAAAAAACATATCCCAAATTTTTACGAGAAATATAAAAATCAGTAATATTCTTATAGGTAGGTAGTTATTTCATTTGATGTATTCACGAATTTGTAAGAAATGAAACAGCCACTCTAATAAAATGGGTTTGTCTCACAAATTATAGCATAAGGTCAATTTTGTAATATCTGTGTGATTAGGAGGTGAAGTTTTGATTTATGTACATCAACTAACTTTAAAAAAGTGTTAACTTTTTTCGAAATATGCAGGTAATCGTTTTTACAGAAAAGTAATTAACGCACTTTTTGACAATCATGCTATTATCTACAACATAAATAAATAATGAAAAAATATTTTAATAAATGCGAAGACGAATGTCCTCGTAAAATATTTGATCAAACTACAATTTAAGTACGAACATAATATAATTTTTTTTTTCAATAATTTTAATTTGGCATTTACTATATCATTTACATGTAAACAATTAAAAATTTTGGTATGTCCATTGAACCGGCGAAAAAAGTTTTCTTTAAATAAAATATTGATTTAAAAAATCTAGAACAACTCGAGGACTCTTTAAAAATTTTCAACCTACAGTTTTTCATGAGAGCTTCATAAATAAAAAAAAGTCGAAAAATATTGCCACCCTAACGTATATATAAACATTATCCATGCTTCTCTTAGGAATATGAAACAAATACATATGATTCTCCGTGTAATCCACTTTGTTTTTGGAAAACATTACGTATATAAACAGCAAGCTTTACTATTAATCCGAGAACTGGTGACACATTTACTTCGGTCTCACTCTGTTTTCAAGAATATTAGCGTGTCTGACAGCTGACTCCACTGTCAAAACGATCCGATGGGAAAAGTGCTATATACTGATCCCGCAAGGTACAACGATCTCTCATTGTTTTAAGCGAGCCCTATTAAAGTCATCTAGTATATTTAACGATAAATGGGTTTTACGTGATCAAATTAATCGCTCAATAAAGATTTGTCGCGATGTATTTTTTGTTTCGTATCAAAAGTATTAATTTTACTGTTCTATGATAATTTTAATAATCTATGGTAAGACAAATTTTTTTTTCTGTGTTACTTTTCGTCGGCTGTTTGTTTTACTCGTGATTTCTGTTGACGTTTAATAATATTAGAATACATTTTGATAGGCGAATACAAAATTTTTAGGACAGTTTTTATGACGATATTCAAATATGTCGTTACAGGTAAAATGATCCCCTTTATATACCTTAAAATGATTCCTATTTTGTGCGTTAAATTATAATGATCCCTCATAATGTGACAGGCTAGATTATTTTTACCAGTGATTTCTTTTTCATACTAATCGTTGATGAAATGTAAAAGAACAATTGAAACTGCGGTGCATATATTACGCTTTTTATTGATACTAAACTACCATTTATGTTATTTCATTCTGGGTCAATAAAATTTTTCTACCTTGTACAGTACCTGCCCCACTTGTGCAAGCGAGACTAATAGTTTCCTGCATAACTATCGTAGACGATACCGTGCTCTAAATGTGTCACCAGCTCTTGGATTATACATTCTATGTTCGTTAGTGAAGTGGATTACAATATTTATATTGAAAAATAAAACAATTGGATTGGATATTTGAATAATTCTTAGAATTTTTCTAGATGTTTTGGAAAGCTTTTAGAGATAATATATGAAATACATTACTGGAATGATATCTATTCAATTACTGATTATCATATTATTGGTTTTAGATGTTATAAATACAATTCTAGAAGAGAGTTTTTACTTTATCTTATAAATCCTAAAGCCGAGATGAAATATTTTATTTGTGATACCTATATTTACCTTTGGTATCTTGACCTGTTACCATTTTGTTATTTAAAATGATATATATAATTTATAGTTGTAAAATGTAGAAAATAAAAATTGAAGGGGAATTCCAGAGACTTAGGAAATTCAATCTTTATGGCAGGCAAATAATGGCGGCTCAATAATTGTGTTTAAAAAAAGCATGCTCGACCGTGATCTGATTTAGTAGTTTATCTTTCCCTGTAGAGAATTTTCTATTTCATGTAAACATGATTTGTTTAGAGTTTGGGGCTTGTTCGAACACTACTCTATGATATTGAAAAACACTTCTTAAACTAGAATAAAAAATTCTTAAATTGTCTTTAAAAAAAAATTCTATAATTTGTACTCACTTAAGTAATGTTCGTAAGGTGGATTCACGTATTAAACAGCACTGCAAAACGGGCGCGATAATTGATAATTCATCATGAAATGGTCGTCCAAAACCACGTCCATGATCCAAGTGTATTGGAAATGTATTATTTCCAAATATGCTGTAAGCAGAGAAAAAGTTTTTGAAAGCCTATACTCAACAATTAACTCAAAATCCATAGATTTCAAATAGAAAAAGCAACTTTACTTTCTTTTTACTAAATTCTGTCCCAAAAGGAAGTAAATTTTACAAGAAATAGGAGAAAATGTAAGAAAAAATTCATTGAATAGAATTATCTCTCTTTTTTATTATTAGTTGGTTATAATAGCCACTGGAAAGCGTAGCGGGGATAGAGTACAAGGGTCTATTTGGCTAGGTGCTCTGAAACATTGCTTCGAGACCCGAGCTTGCTCGAGCATGGCCCGCTAACCTCCATACCCATACCCACCCATCTCTTTTTTTCCCTTTAATTTCAAGAAACATAAAATGAAATGAATAAAATTAAATAAAAATTGTATATGGTGCTTTTTTTTGCAAGGGGTAGAGTTTTTTTCTCGGGAAATATTTGGATATTATTATTTTTATATATTTTTTTTGGGAATATAATAATTTTGGTAATTTTACTATCAATTACTTTTTATAGAGCTTTTCATTTTAAAATCACGATTCACATTTGTTTCGTACTAAATGATTTATAACCAATGTGATAAAATGCATAACAAATATCTTCTATCTTAGTCCTACTTATTGCTGTCAGTACGAAAAAATAAATTCTGCACTTGCGCATATGACATGATGAAAAGGTCTATACACTGGTTTAAGAAGGATAGAGAAGTGTACATCAAATGCCCTCTTGCTACATAAGCGCGATTTTAGCCTCTTTATTTAAGGCAATGTTGTGGACACTTTTTGAATCAAGACACCATGATGGATTGTGGACATCATGATAGTTTGCACCTTTATCTCTACACTTTATAGTGTAGAAAGGTTTTGCTATGGAGTGCTTTACAAATAACGGAGTGGTTGGAAGGCTTGGTGTTATGCTGTTAATTTTAGCACACTGTATTTATACCAAAAACTTTTTTAAAATTAAGTTTAACGACAAAGCAAAATTCAATAAAAAGGATAAAATATTTAGGTCAAGCAAAACAAAATAAAAAAACATTTATAAATGAATAAATAAAATAGAAAATATATACGTAAATAATAAATTTGTGATTTTTATTTTTAAAAACATACTTGAATGTCTCATAATGATGACGGTCCATATTTCCCATGAGAAAATCATATATTGCCATGTCCATTAGATCAAGTAATCGGCGTCCACTATCGTATGGTGGTATTTCTCTAACTAAAGAGCAATAGTCCCCATCTAATTCCCATTGTGCTTTACGCCGTTTATGATATGAACGTCTCCATGGATGTCTCCACACCTACAACAAATATATACAAAATAAATATAAAAAAAAGTATATTATGTATTTGTTTATTACTTTTGGGAGTATTTTTGAATAGAATATGCATTTAAATGAAATTTTTTATTGTATTATTTCGTTTCACTGTATGTAGGAGGATTTGATGTATTGTTTCTGGTTAATAAATTATGAAATGGAGGAGTTTCGATAAACAAGGCCGTCAAAATTATATTCTGACTATAGTGAGACCCACCCGCTTCGCTGGATTTAAAAGTAAAGATTGATAAAGATTGCTCTCGCTTATCCTCTTTCTATAACACTCGAAATAATGGTGAGGATTGTTTTAACACAGGTAAAATATATGTATGGTTTTCTTCGATTCGATTTTTATAATTTTTGGATCAAAATAACCCCACCCACGGAGTTTCATCGAAATCCAAAACAAATTTTTTTTGCGTTTTTCTCGATTTTTTCGAAGGGGTACGTACCCCTTAAAAAAATTTCAAAAAATCGAAAAAAAATTTTTATCTCCAATTTCGATAAAACTCAGTATATAAGGTTATTTTGACCCAAAAAGTAGTTATTGCAAGGGCAAGTTTTGAAAAGAAGTTAACCAGGGATCAAGTGACAAAATTATCCTGTACATCAATATTGTGTATAATATTTAAAAAAATCTGTTTTTACAATTAAATGGAAAATAAATAAACCAGAACCATATTAAAAATAATTTTTTTGTTCTTCCAAAATACAATTTCTAAAAATTGAATAAAACAATAATTGTTATTGAAAATTTTTTACTAATTCGATTAACAAAAAATTCAATTTAAATACATTTGAATTAATAAACATGGAAACTTATTTAACTTTTCCAATATATATATTAATAATATTTATTCATTGATGATAATATAATTATATAAAAACAACTTTATATAAATATAATACGCAATATATAATATTGAACTGTTAAGTTTTTCAAGTTTTATTTCAAAACATTAGTCAATTTTCTCACAATGTAAAAAAATGAGTTCTTCATAGCTTTTACCCACTTTTTACATTTAAAATACAAATTGATTTTGTAGAATAAATTTAAAATAATTTTAATTATATTTATTTAAATTGAATAACTAAAAAGTTTTTTGCAATTGTTGAAACACTTTCCAAGGTTTCAAATTTTGAACAAATCTATTGGATTTCCCAGCTAATACGTTCTTCCTAATTGAAAAAAGGTCTTAAAATTACTTATCAGTAAATTTTTGATCATTCAAAACTCTACAAAGCAAAGTCGTATCTATCGAATGTACATACATTCGATAGAAACGCAATTACAATGTCGTTGCAATCTCTAACGGTTTACAAGATGGGTCCTATGGACCCAGGAAACAATTGACCTATGCTGCTCATTTACGAACTCGGCCTCACTTTTGACGTCCTGAGTACGCTGTAGGTTTCAGCTTGATATCTTTTTTCGTTTTTGAGTTATCGTCCACAGACGAACGGGCACCAAATTTTATGAACACCTATACCAAAATTTAGTACAATCTTGGGACTAAACTTAGTATACCTTGCATATTACATATAAACATGGTATAAAAATCAAAAATTTCAACACATTTATATAGTTATTGAAATACATACCACGATACTCGAAATAAAATTTATATGTTTATATGTCACTACAGTTATTTATAAACTATCCTTGAAAAGTATATGAAATAAATTGTTTCTTAAATTTCCAGAATATAGTAATTGTTAGTCTTTTTGTTTAAACAGAAAAGCAATATGAATACATTACTTTAAAACTATTTACTTACTTTTCTAGAAGCAACATCCTTGCCAGGTAAAAACGCTGCTAAACTGCCTTCAATTGTATCTGGATTACCACAGAATGCATGTGACGTATCACAATAGTAACTACATTTTCCATGAAAACAAACGTTATTTGATGGAGATATGAAGAAGGTCTTTAATAATTCACCTTCACATTTCTGATATAGTTCTGATGTGATGTTTACAAGACGTCCAACAACAGGCATTGCACGTCGAAAATCTAATAATCTGTAAGAAATAAATACATTAGAAACTTCAGCGTATATTTATTAAAGAGAAAATGTAGCTTAATTTTGAAAATAGTTTAATATATCGAAGTCAGTTTGATTGAAAAATGTTTAAGCTCAATAGTTGATAGATAATTTTGACATCGTAAGAGTAATAAGAAAGTTCATATAATGTCCAAAAATTAACTTTCGTCTGTAGAATATTCCACTGTTCTATTTATTAAAGATTAATTCGTTATACCCAAATGCAAGTTACTGTGACATTACCGTCTTCATTTTAAGGGTAGCACAGGAAGATTAACGCAAAGAAAGTTTTCAGAACAGTACGTTGGTTCGAATATCAAGAAAAAATTTTTAATGAAATGTTCAGGGTGACAGGAAGACGAATTCTCAAGGAAGACAGAGAGAACTTCTTGTTCTAGGTGTTATAGGGATCCATTTGCGGTACTCCTCTTATGTAATATTATTATTAAAGGAAAGCAATTGTTTATAGTAATAAGGCGCATAGAAACTTTTAAAATTTGTTTTTTAATATATTCGTTGCAAATTAATGTCGTTATAGATTAAATGATCTCCTTTGTATTGGGTAAAATGATCCCTATTTTATTTCTAAAAATTGATATAGATGAAATGATGCAACTACAAGAACAATTAATATTGAATACGAACTGGCTGATTTTTCTGCCAATCAAGGTGGCTAAAATGATCCTTCTCGAGAAACGTTAATTTGAAAAATATTTACAATTTTAATATTTTGCCAATATAAGACTACACAAATAAAGAAACCAAAACTATTCCGACGTTATACATATTTCAAATAGTTTGGCTATGATATAAATTTTTAGGGGAGTTATTTTCTCGCTAACTATCCTACTATTTCCCAGTTTATTAGACATGAGTTTGTTAAAAATATAAACAAGTAAAATTTACAAAATTTAAAGAACCTCCGAGAAATTTTTCGGGTACGTAACCCTAAACTCGCTCTTGAAACGTATCTAAAACACTCTATTAAATAACCTTTTTGCTTAGAGCCTTCTACAAACTGAACCGATTTTGAGGATCATTGCCTATTTTTAGTTGTTTCAGGTACGGAACCCCAAGTCGCCCTTGAAACATAGCCATGAACACTCCATATTAAATAACATTTCAAACGAAACAAAAAAATCCAAATCGATTCATTCGTTTAGGCACTAGGCGACCACAGACAGACAGACACACATTGCGGTCAAACTTATAACATCCCTTTTTTTGGTTCGGGAATGAATTAATAGAAATTTATTATTTTACTCAAGAGGAAAAAATGATACCTTTCTATATTTGGGAATTCTTTTTCTGTTCAAAACGAATTTTTACCGGTTGCGAAATAATTGTTGGTACGAACGATGTAACATTTTTAGACAAATAATGTATTGACTCATTTTCAATGCCACTCTCCCGTCATCCTATTATATCCTTAATAAAATGGTCTTGTTTAAAAGTGTGTGCCCAGTATTTAAGTGTACGAGTACGACAATTGAGTGTGTATTTGTGTATACATAAGGAAGGTATCAAATAAGTTTTGAACCTTCTTACGAAGAAAACTGTAAAGTAAACAAGCTATTGTAAAACTTTTAAAATTTATTTGATTTCTTATAGAAAGTCACTAACATTTGGCGGGTGAGTCACATTCATTTTATTATTACGTTCTATAACCAACCATTGAGAAACTAAATTCTAACAATTTTCTTTTTATTTCCTATGTGTGTCGTGTCGTGTGTTGTCCAAATACACGAAATATTTTTAATGAACTAATGGTAGATTCTTCTTCTTCGTACTTCTAATTAAATATAAATTTGTACCAATGGTGATATTTCTTCAATGAAAATAGTTTATATTGTAGTTTTCTATACCGGTTAGGTTAGGTTAGGTTATATTGGCTGTCCACGAAGGACACACTTAGGCTATAGAGCCCATTGTGATACCATATATGTGTTTTACCACCTTTCCGCTGATAATTTCATTTAACAGCTCCTCAATTTCAAAGGGCGAGTGCACCTCCTTCATGCATATAACATGCACTACACCAGTCCATCAAAACTATTAATTAAAATAATTTTGTTGCAACGGCGGGAATCGAACCCGATACCCTAAGCATACCGTTTTCTACCCAAGTATGTAAATATAGTCAAAGTGTTTTGTATATATAGTTCCACATTTCCACGGACTAAAATCGATCCAAATATTGCGATATTTCAGAAACTCTGCATTAAAGAATGAATAACCGGATTTTTATACTTTTTGGATCAAAATTACCCCATCCACCGAGTTTCATCAAATTTCAAAACAAAATTATTTTTCTCGATTTTCCCAACCCAACCCAACCCAATTGTAAAAACAATTGTAAACAATCGAAAAATTTTTTTGATCTCCAATTTCGTGCATTTGATGACTGACTGGTCGAATAGTTTTTGAGATACGGACTCAAATCGATAAAAATATTGCAATATACCCCTTAAAAAAATTGCAAAAAATCGGAAATTTTTTAAAATCTCCAATTTCGATAAAACTTAGTATATAAGGTAATTTTGACCCAAAAAGTACAAAAATCAGATGCATTTATTGACTGGTCGAATAGTTTTTGAGATACGGACTAAAATCGATCCAAATATTACGATATCTCAGTAATTCTACCCATCCGCTTGTATTAAAAACTATCAAAATATTTCGACTATAGTTTCTCTATACCAATAGTGTATTAGAATCTTTTTACGTTAAAAAATTATTTAAAGATCACGGAAGCAACCCAATAAAAGTTTAAACATTATTATAAAATAATAATAATAACATTAACATTATTTATAAACACTCGGATTAGATAATAAAACAAAATGAAGCCTTACTCTTTTTGAAGCTACAATAATGTTGGGCATTATAAAGAAATTTACGAAAAATAAATGAAAAATGTATAAGGTACCCAATATTTGACTACAATCCATTTAAAAAGTTCTACAATAATATAATCGTCAACTAAATCAATTTTGTAATATTTGTATAAACTACAGTTAAAAAGATTTATTACAACTTAAAACTTTTATTTACGGTATCACAATGGTGACAATAAGAACAAAAATAAGTCGCATTTTTCCATTAACTGTGTGATAAATTTCTTCAAATTCAAGATCAATAGACTTATTTTTATTATTTATTAGTTCGTTAATGGCCCATTTATCATTATACCATAGAAATTTTATAATAATACTGACGTCTGAAAAATTGTAATTTGTTGAAAAGTATAGTACAGTTATAGCAAAATATAATGTGCCTAGAAATTATTACCGTATCATGATAGATCGCTAGAAAACTGATGGATAGTTATCACCATAAAAAATAAAATATTTTATAGTGTAAGTAAACCTGTTAAGTTGCTAATCAAATATAACAATTTTCGAAAAAATGTTTCGAATAAAAAATGATTGTTTTCTTATGATTGTCAACTTTCTAATTTAAAGTGTTACTTTATCTCTTTCTGTCTAGGAACTAAATTGAATGTTAAAGCAACCCAGAGAACTAAGTACAATATGATGTCAGAACATGATGTCCCCCATCAAAATCTGCAACTTTTGTTTAAATTTTTTGTCTTTGTTGGTTGGCTACAAAACGGGCTATTAGCTTATATTAAAGTGGTCCTCCCTGTATATGTCACCGTTAAACTTTTCTGCGTCATAATAATAATAATGGGGGTTTAACCTCCGTATTTGTGACATACGCCTTATCACAGAGGCCACCCACACCATTATTTGTTAATCTTTAGTTATTCAATTACAAACATATTTTACAATTACATTTTTGATGTGGGTGGAGTTGGTTACTTCGTTCTTATCCAAGCGACGACAATGTCATCAATTTTGCACTACCATTAATTATAAATTGTTCACACTGCCGCTGCCTGGATTCGAACCCACAACCTAAGTCTAAATAGTCCAACGTTCTATGACTAACGCCTTAGACCACTCGGCCATTTAAGCTCTTTCTTCTGCGTCATATTGTAAACCAACTAGTAAGATTGAATATTAATCGTTAAAAAAATGGCCTTAAACCACCCAAACTCATGCTAATTCGACTCTGAACAACTAAGTCCAACTCTTTGTATTGAACAAAATTCACTAATAATAGGCATTGAGATAGTTGAGCGAGGGTTGGAGTGGTTTTCTGGTAGTTTATTATTATCTGGTAGTTTATTATTATGTTGATCGTTATGGAAAGAGACCTAAAGTACGCGTATGCTGCCTTCGTCTGTCATATATTAACTCTATGAAATAGAATAAAGAGTTTAAAGGTACCATTTTTCAGTTCTCTTTTTTAGCAGTCAATAATTCACTTATTGCGTTTCCTATGGTTTTAAGCCTCTATGTTATATAACCTCTTTGGATATAACACTGATAAAGAAACAAGTGAAAAAAAACAATTGACTGAATTAATTGTTGAAATACCATGCATAGTTAGTGTTGATTTCTTTATCATATAACACATACAAGTATGGTACATACTATAAAAATTTCCGCCTAATTGGCGCCCTCACGGGTAAACAGTGATGTTTACGAAAAAATGTTTCAAGCAAAAGTTGTTTATTTTTTAAGGGACACTTTTTACATTTAAACTTTTGTTCTATCTCTAACGGTTGAAAAGATGGATCCTACGGACCCAAGACCCAATTGACCAATGATGCTCATTTACGAACTCGACCTCACTTTTTACGTCCTGAGTACGCTGTAAAAATTTCAGCTCGATATCTTTTTTTGTTTTTGAGTTATCGTGTCCACAGACGGACGGGCGGACAACCGGAAATGGACTAATTAGGTGATTCTATGAACACCTATAGCAAAATTTTGTGCGTGGCATCAATATTTTTAAGCGTTACAAACTTTGGACTAAACTTAGTATACCTTGTATATTACATATATGCATGGTATAAAAACTTGATCGTATTAAGAATGTTCAGATTAAAAATACTTGATAAATTTGTGATAATCTTAAATAACAATATTATTTGAAAAAGAAAGTTAAACATCATTTATTTTTAAGCGTTTAAATACTTTAAATAATAATTATTATAAAATATTATTATTGAAGAATAGCAGCAAGCAACTTTATACGTGTTTTCGTGAAACAATGGCTTACTTCATCACTACATATAAGCTTATAATATACGAATTCACTTACAAGTTTATAATGCTTTAACCAATAGATTAAAAAGTTTGGCATAATCCAATTCAAACTGAATATATATATACAAAGTTCAAAATGATAATAAAATAAATATAAAAATGAGGATGCTTGAAAATAGTTGTTGTAGTATATAAACATAAAACTTTTTATTGACATTTGACTGACCCAACCAACCCGCGTATTATTATACACAAATATTTTGACGAAAATTTTCTGTAGCTGTTGAAGTTTATATACATAGAAGTTTTCTATAAATTTGAAAGTTTTTGTAAACATTTTCGATGAAAGTTTGCTGAAGAAAAAAAGTTTGGTGTATCATTTAGCATTATTTGTGTAAATAAAAAAACTTATTTTGTTTGGTAAATATAAATACTACAACGTGGTTTAAATAAGGAAGGTTTGGAAGATAGAAATGAAAAATTGAATGAGCAAACCTGAATGAAAACTAAAGAAGTAAAGAAAAAAACTTACTTAAGTTAATTGTTTTGATAACCCGTTTGTTGATATTTAAGATCAATGTTTAAATTAACAAGTGAAAACAAACAATTGACTGAGTTAATTGTTGAAATACCATGTATAGACAGTGTTCATTACGCATCGGTTTGTTTTTTTTATGTCTTATAAGTAAAGGAAGATCGCTACTCTTACTAACATCCTCAGTATACAGGTGTCCATATACTAAAGTTACCTGCATACATACTATATAATGTTTCTTAACCGACTTAGTGCCCTGGCGGGTAAACAATGATGCTTACGAAAAAAAATGTTCGAACAAAAATTGTTTATTTTTTTATAAGGAACATTTTTTTATATTAAAACTTTTGTTCTACTTCTACGGTTAACAAGATGGGTCCTACGGACTCAAGACTCAATTGACCTATGTTGCTTATTTACGAACTCGAGTGTATACGAAGAGTTTTTACTCGAGCTCATCGACCGTTTCCATACACTAAGTACATAGTCTTTATAAGTCGTATGTCAAGTACTACTATAATTTGAGCTTGGCCTTAAGTTAAAATTTAAGCGAAATTGGGAAAATTTTTCAAATAAATGTTAATGAATAAACTTATTTCTTTTCTCAAAATGAGCAGTTTTTGTATATTACTTCTATCTCTTTCGATTTAATAGGTTACTTAGAAATAACTCAAAAGCTGATTTAAACATAAGATAATTATGTATTATTGGGAGTTCCAAATTGAAGTTAAATCATGCACCGGAAGTTTTGTTACACATATTACAAATTCAATTTTACCTATATTTATTACATGAACGGCACAAGAATGTATAGAAACAGGAGTATACAAGTTGTATCTATAGAGTAACTAGGGCATAGTTCTAATTTTGAATGAATTTCGTAATTGTTGTACTTTAACCATGAAAATACATAGTTTGTCGTTAGTCATGCAACCTTAACGAAGAACGACTATTGCTGAACGTAACGAAATATAACAAAGAGGAAGAAGGGCCTAAAGAAACGTGGCGTTCGCAGTAAATTACCAATTTCATACCGAATTTTTCTTATTTCTCTATTGTTAAAAATAACTAATCGTTTTTATATCCAAAAATTCTTACAAATATATAATTTTATTTTATAAGAGTCCCGTGTACAAACTCATAAATAGTTTTATTTAGCCTTTTATTAAAGTAATACAATTCGCTATACAATTTTGTAGAGGTAGCTTTTGAAAATTTTTTAAAAATATGTATCACTTAATAGATTATTTGATAAAAGTACTTACTTATCTAAATGATATGCAGCAATTTCAGCATTATGCCGTTCAAAATCCGTAAAATAAAAATGGTTTGGTAATGTTTGTTGTTCTCGTGGATATCTGTAACAAAAAAAAAAAAAAAAAAACTTTATTAGTTAAATTTAATGTTTTATAATAATAACTGTAAATAATTAATTGTTTATAATAACACAGGTAAATAAATGACAACACACTTTTAATTAAAAAAAAAAAAAAAATGCAACGACACTTAGGTTAGTCTATTCTAAATTAATATTATTTAAATCTCTTATATTTGTATTTAAGTTAAAATAACTAATTTTAATTCATTAATGATTATTATTTAAGAATAATTTTCTTTAGATAAAACACATTAAAATTAAGTTGAATTGTAATATTTTAGGAAAAACTAATTTATTTAACTAAATACGTCTGCACTGTCATACTGTCAATTCAATTAAGGTAGCACCGAGTGCCGAGCGAGTTTAGGCTTGTGGTTGAAATAATTTGTACTTATTTTCACCTTGATTAATTTTGTTATAACTTCATTAACGTAGACGAAAAATGTGAATAAAATATTTATATCTGCCTTGGTTTTCGAAATATAGAATGCTAAATGATTAAACCAAAATTTTAATTTTCGATATTTTAAATCGAATTGAATTTCGAAATATTTTATAGGTATTATTTATTATCAAATCAACTCAGAAGTCAAAAATAAAGAGAGAATATATAAAATAAATATACAGAAATCTATCCATAATACAATTTGTGAAGTAAGTTTTAAATAATCCAGATAGCATAAAAGTGCTTTTCTGTAAATTACAAATGAAAAAAGAATCGTAACTCAACATATCGTCTAAAAAATATCGATAAATATTAATAAATATTTGCTTTTTAGTGCAAACACAAAACTCGATGCTTCCCTCTCTTTCATGGGATTAATTTTTTTCCAACTTATACATTTATTATACAGAAGAATTGTTTGCTTTGAGGTCCTAATTCGACACATCTGTAAACGCAACCGAGTTACGCATAACCACGCCATTGTGCGTGCTGCAAAAATATCTGTACTGGCATTATTTGTTCTGAAATAATTTTTATTCTTAAGGAAAAGTTTTGAATGAATTTTCGCATGCATTTCAAGTGCATAAATAGTGTGAAATGTCAAAATTTCTCTATCTTTGAAAACAACTGTCTATTTTTTTAGAGCAATTATAATTCTAATAACTTAATTTTTTTTGTAATAGTATAGTTTTTGGAACTTTTTTGCTATAGTTATTACAACCCCATACAATTATTCCAAACTTTATCGAGTAGAAGTTTACAAATTTTAATTAGTCTTTACACTTAATGCTTAAATGAGAATATGAAACCACATCTCCAGGTGAAATTTAAACAGGCACTTTCTATTTAATATCGTAAGACATGTACAATATCTAGCATGACCTAGACTTTGAAGAGAATTTGAATAACCACAAATGTATGTACCGACAAGCGTTGATTATGTACTCTGATCGAGTTATCGTCTAGAGAGGCATGTCAAACATTTCGAAAATTTATTTATTAATAGTTCAGATTTTGAATCAAATTTAGTAATATTTTCAATATATACAGTGTGTCCACCAATCAAGTTACCGAAAGGACATAATTCAAATTTTTTAATTTTTACAACAAAACGTCATTTTTTTGTCAATCCTATTTGTCGAGAAACTAGGGCTGTTATATAATACTTTAATCACTATACAATGCCCTTATTTAGTCAGCAGTTCGACTTTAAGTATATCTTTGATTTATAAAGTTTTGAGACTCTTTTTAACAATAATTTTTTCATACTTTGAACATTGCGAAACAGAACATTTTGTTTCATCTTCAAAGCGATCGAGTGATTTCGAAATTTAAATTGTAAATGCAAAATGAATATGAATAAATGAATGAATAAATAAATTCATTTCAATTGTATTTTTTATCAATGACGATAAAATGACGTTAAAAGACACAATAAAAGCAATTTATTGTAAAAAAACATGAAAGAAAATTATCCGGCTAAAACACGGTTTACAACTGATAGGTAACGATCTATAAAGGTAAGCTTCAGAGAAAACAGAGAATATCAATTCATCATTAAACTTTATAGAAAACAAACAGCTAGTTAATAAAATTGCATGATGGTAGTTTACAAATACATATTGTCATAAAATAAATGATATTTTTACTTCTGTGTTGATAACAGGAAGTTAAAAATAGTCGTTACTGTGTGCAATGACGGTGTACTTAACTTATATGACATACGACAAATCTCGAAAAAAGCAAAGCACAAATAAAAAATTTTTTTGTTACGAAACTGAATGAGTTGTAAGACTGATGGTTTTATAGTTATATGGTATGGGTGGTTACCGTTATGTATACCTAGAAATGTAAATTGGCAACCATATACACATAAAATATATTTATGTATACAGGATGCACATTTTTTTTAACGCAGTATAATATTTCTTCAAGGAATTCAAGCAAAATTTGGCCTGTTTGAAGGGAAGAATTGAATTTGGCCTAGTTAACAACGGTTAATAGAAACATTTTTGAAAAAAATTTCAAAAATTAGAAAGGCTAACAAGTATTATTTACAAAAAAAATCAAAATAACATTGATAACAAAATTATTCTGACCAATATTAAATAGGGCTTTTCATTTTAAAATCACGACTCACATTTGTTTCGTACTAAATGATTTATAACCAATGTGATAAAATGCATAACAAATATCTTCTATCTTAGTCCTACTTATTGCTGTCAGTACGAAAAAATAAACTCTGCACTTGCGCATGTGACATGATGAAAAGGTCTATTAAAACATTTTTGGAGCAATATGGAGCAATAGACTTGAAAAGAATTTTAATTTCACTGCACAGTTGTCCTTCTTAAATAAAGCCATTTTTAAGCTCCGACCTAAAAAAAAGGGGTGTTATAAGTTTGACCGCTATGTGTGTGTGTGTCTGCTTGTGTGTCTGTCTATCTGTCTTTATCTGTCTGAGACAACGTAGCGCCTAAACGGATAAACCGATTTTGAGTTTTTTGGGTTTTTTTGAATGCAAATTTGATGGAGAGTGATGTGATTTGATGAGCTATGCTTTAAGTGCGAGTTTAGGGTTTTGTGCCCAAAAAAACTAAAAAATTGACAATGATCTTCAAAATCGGCTCAGCTTGGAAAAAGGCTTTAAGGAAAAAGGTAATTTAATGGACAGTGTTCTTAGATATGTTTCAAGTGCGAGCTTAAGGTTCCATATCCGAAAAATTTGACATATTGTATTTTAACTTTGTAAATTGCCGATATTAATAAATAATTTTGAACTTTCAATTCGACATTACGATAACCGAAGGATTAAATTGGTAACCTGGTGTTTTTTGACAGTATTATATCTTAACCCCTACCATGAAAAGGATCGATATCTGTGAAAAGTGGTAAACTGAAACCTAATGTATTTTATCTACAATTTTCAATATTTAGAGATTAGAGAGTAAGTATCTGTAGAATTAGCCAGGCCCCACTAGTGTTTGTAATATCATTATCAAAGATGGTCTATTATAGTGGTTACGACACTTGCTCTAGTACAGTTACAAATATTAGGCTTTAAAATTTTTGCACGTCTTTTAGTGAGTGACACCCTGTATATATGATATACATTAAACATATATATAAATTGAGTATTGTGGTCACGTAACGTACAGGTCTATTTGTTATCTGTAGATTGTCCCTTTGTTACCCCAGTCTATTCGACAAACAGCCAAGAGAGAATATAAATACTACGTATGTGTACGTAGTAGGTACTGGGGTAGACGTAGATTGGTAGGTAGGTAGGTAGATAGGTACTTATAACAGCAACCAACATCATCCTTATACTATTAAACTATATATCATATACGTATATAAATATATAGAGGGGGGAAGCTCGGTGGATTTTATGGAAGAAGAAAAAAAAAAGAACAACGGGATTCCAGGAATATATGGGTGATGTTAGACGACGAGGACGAGGACGAGGACGAGGACGAGTTACTGGTAGATGACGTTACTTATGTGGCTATATAAAATTTTCTAGTTTATACTAACTAGAGCTACTTATTGTATTCTTTCCATCAAGATTTTTCATATACATACACATATATTATATTGTTTGTCACTTGCTTATACTACAGTGAAACCTTTCTAAAAAATTATAACATTTAACAAACAAATTTTCATTAACTAGCTATTGCTTATTTTTACCTCGTGTTAGAGACACTTTAATTTAATTCTTCTTAAGTAACTAAATGTACATTTGAATAACAAATACTAGCTCCCTCGTGAGGAATTCCCTAGTGCGGTACCTGTGGCTAAATACGTGTTTATAGGACTCCAAGGAACATTCAGACAACTTAACCTAGTGATGACTGCCCTACGATAAACTTAATATTTACCGTCCAAACTGTGCTCTATAAGGTATTTTTGTTCGCTGATTACGAATCAAATGTCAGATTTGACAGACTTTGTCACGTCTTTAAAAAATCGTGCAATTTTTCCTTAAAATTTCCATTTTAAGGCACAAAAACGGTAAACTAAGTCCTTATCGTCCAAACTGCGATGTAAGAGGTATTTTTGTTCGCTGATTTCAAATCATAGAATCCGTGTAGAACCCCCTAGAGCAAAGTTTGGTCGATAAATAATGAATTTGCCGATTTCGTGTCAAAAAATTGAAATCGTTGGCGGGCAAGCTAATCAATAGTATTAGTTATTAATGAATAATAATTGGATTTGCAGATGTTAACGTAGATTAATAATAGCTGCTCAAAAGTTATACTCAAATAAATTAATTGTAGGTGAAACAATAAGTTCACGGGGTCATCAGCTAGTACTACTATATAAATGATTGTTTTCTTTTCATTTATAGACAATTTTATTACAGATATGATTTACCAATTACATAATAAACGATATTAAATCTTAATATGATTTTTCTAGTCTGTTTCCTAAGCGGTACATTTTAAGACTGTGGTATTTTCCTTTAGTCGACAACACGAAAACCTTGAAAAAGAGAAGTAAATCATGAAATTTGATAAAGCAAGATTTCACGTGGACAGGAGTTACTTAATTATAACATTTATTTCAAATTTGAAATAACACCTAAAACAAATACTAAGAAATAAAAAAAGTTGAATACTTGTGTGATTCTGGAAGATAATCAAAAATAAAGTTGTTTTCCAGGGAAAGCGTGTACACAAAATAAAATCTACTAAATTTTCGAATTTTGTTAGTTAGAAGTACAGAAAAATGTTAAATGATAAACTTGGACAAACGATAAATTTAATCTCAGTAAATTTCTAATTCTAATTATTATCTTATGGAAATATATTCGATACATGCACAGCGGGAGACACAGTTGTTTAAGATATCTGTATGAATAATTTGATAGATATTCAATAATCATTTGAAACATATGTCACCAACAATATTGTCATTGATTTCAGGTGGTGAATAATTCAACTCTCTTATAGATTTAACTGTAGTTACAAAATATGAATATGAATTTTGAACGGATTTTTTGTTCAGATTTTAAATATTTGTTCTTGAAAACATGTTAGCTTGGGTTGGTACTAGTATATTTTAGTTTGTTCATTATTCTTATGTGTGTAGTAACACCGCCATATCCACCGTTTTCTCTATTTCCCATTCTACAAACTGTTAACCTAAGGCATCTCACACTTTGTACCGTCGACTGTATGTCATTGTGATAAGAATAAAATAAGATTTGGTTTAAATTATTATCGTTATTTTTAAATTTTATGTGTATTTTTATGATAGATTTTCTATCAAATTTTATAATAAGGCCTAACTTGATTTTTATGTCCAACAATAGTAAAATAAATTTACTTTTATCAATTTAATTTATTATATAAAAATTAAATGAATTATTATAATTTTGAAAAAACGTTTCTTCTCAAAATTTTTAAGCCGATATCACTGTTTTGTAAATTAATAAAATTTACTATAACGCAATGTACTATGCCGACTACAAACAGCCGATACTTTATGAAGTAATCAGAGTAATTCAAGTTTTTTTTTCTTGTTTTATTTACAAAAAATATTTTCAAATTAACTTTTAAAATATGCAGATCAATAAAAACTTGAAATCTAATAAAAGATCGATAAAACCAATCAAATAATAAAATGCCAATAATAACACTATAGAACGAACAATCATATCTATGACGACAAGACTAAATATCCTGGGAATAATAAACTGTGGCAATGTATTCTAGGAAAAATATCCCCCGAGAAAAAATATATACTTCAGGAAAAATCAAAAATTGGAAAAATCGGTCCTGTATAGTAAATTTAAAAAATAAAATTTTATGATAATATATTTAAGGTGTTGCGTTACAAACTATCCACATCACATTCACATAATAAAATATCCGCTTAGTAAAACATCCGAATGAGAGAAATATCCGCCAATAAAATATCGACGGATGCAATGTCGGTAAAAAATATGTGTCTTACCAGTGCTATTATTTTAACTCTACCCTATGATCAACGGATTAACCGCGTGATTACACTTTACTATAGTCTACAACTATTATGAAGTTGAGTAAGCACAGACCTGCGAATTTTGGCAATCACATCAATCTTGTTAAATGCGATCACAATGTGATATACCGTTTGGCCATGCGTTTAATGAGAGGGGCGAGTAAGCATGAGTCTGCACTCTGCAGTTTATAACCATATTGGAGTTGAGGAAGAACAGGTCTGCGAGTTCTCTTGGCACTCAGGTCAATTTTGTAACGACCACACTGTGATCCATGGATTGGTCATGCTTTTAATGGAGTCGAGTTAGGACACCCCTACGGAATTTTTGGTGTTTCAGATGTAAATACATTCCCAAAATAATTTTAGATCAAAATCTATCAATACTACAAAATAAATAATGCATTTATAGAAAATTGATTTTTTTATATTTAAACAGGAGTTATTTTGATGCATGGGATTTTTTGTCGTGGAATATAAGTCATCTAACCGAATAAACATACCCCTATCTAATTACCAATTCTCTCAAATAATAAAAATCCTGAATATCATCACAGATTGAAATTTTTCATGCACATGTTCCATTTATACCCAACTTTAAATTATTGGAGGCATAGTTAAATGCTATTTTAAAAGACTTTATCAGTTTTTACCAAAAAAGACTCGTTGTTTTTTTTGCACGGGTTTGATTCTGATTACTAAATTTAAAAAAAAAATAAACGTACATAAAAACTTGATAATTTTAAAAATCTAAAAATATAAATCATAAACCAAAAATGAAAAAAAAAACATATTATTATATCATATAATATAATTTTATATTTATTACATAATTTTAAAATATTGTTTCATATGACATTATTTTGATGAAATGAAGTTATTTTTTCTTCATTTTTCATTCTTGTACAAATTTTATGTATTTTCAGCGGGCGAAATTGACATCGTATACACGCCATCAGTAAGTATGTTGTACACTAGAAAATATGTGACTAAAACAGCAACGAACATACCCCGTGTTGATATGTTTTATATGTTTTAAGTCATAAATTTTTTTAGATTCGTCTAAATTATGAATTATTATTATATAAAAATGGATTATAGTAAAAAATATATAAAAATATACATGTTTACGTTCTAAGGTGTAATATGATTAATTTCATCACAAATAGACGTTATTTTACATCATACGAAACGTGTAAACCTGATTTAGAGACTTTAAAATACAAAATTATCACAGTATTTATTACCTTATCAGATTTTCTCTTATTTTTTTTTTATAAAAGGACAAATTGTCCTTAATAATGTATGAGGTGTTTTAAAAAATTAGTGGTGAGTGAATAAACCAATTTTTCATTTTTTTCTATAACCATATCTCCTAAATTAGGCCTCAGATCGAAATTTGGTCAAGAACTTTTTCTTTCTTTTTTTTCCCGCTTATTCATAAAATGAAGACGTCTGCAGTCAATTATAGAACACCCTATATAGCCATCGGAAGGGTTAAAGTGCTCCCCGCATGCGATAAAATAACACTAGATGGCATGACATTTAAAACAAAAGACAGTTTCCAAGAGTAGATAGTAATTCATGAGCAATAAATAATTGTTTGTGTACAACAACTCTTTGTGGAAATGAATTAATGAAATACTTTCTTTAGAACCTAAAGTAATAGTTTTGTTTGGTATGCGATGCAGTTTTTAACACTCTTTTATAAGCTTGATATGGTTACATGAATGTAATGGAATTTTCAATTAAGTTTGAATGCTTTGAAATTATTTAACAATCATTGACAATACAATAATAGTATGATAGTATGAATCTGATATCGTGAGAGCTTCGAAATAGAATTTTAAATGGTTGAGGTTACGGGAAGAAAGATAAAAACGTTAATGGTGTCTAGTCTTTAATTTTAATATAAAATTTAAAATATAACATTGATATTTTATTTAGATTATTAGCATGGAAATTAAACGTGAAAAATTGTAAAAAATTGAATTGTATAAATTTAGTAATGTTGTTATTATTGTTTTGAGTGAAAACACGTCGATTTAGATATCAACGGTCAAGTTCAAAAATGGTACCTAGAGAATGAAAAGTTTTATACATTCATCACCATCCACCCCAACTTTGAAATTTCAAGTAGTTCCCCCTACCTTTCAAAACCACATTTGAAAGGGCATACAATTCTCTCTTTAACCATGATTTAAAAAAATTTAGTTGATCGATTGGTTCTTAAGATAAACTACACAGAAGATGGAATTCATACCTTCCATTCACTCAAAACAATAATCATATAAGGTCAAGTGTTATTAAGGGTGGATAACTTCCATCTTCTGCGAAGTCTATCTTGAGAATCAATCGATCGATTTAATTTTTTTTCTCATGCTTGAACAGAGAAATTTATGCTCTTTCGAATGAAGTAGTCCAAGGTAGGGACAACAATAGCCATTGCCTCCAAGCTATCAAATTGTTAAACTCGATGAAACTAATCTGCTAATATGCAAATAGTAACATAGTTATATCTGTAAAACCAAATGTTCGCGCCTGTAATTTATATACCTATAAATTTATCGAAACATTGTAGTTATAAGTGCAGTTGCCAAGAACCTGGGTTCTCGGAGCGACTTGAAATATGCATAAATAAAAAAAAAATCACTTCAGGTCAAGAGTTACTAAGGGTGGATACTTTTGAAATGATAACACTGTATAATGTTTCTTACCTTATTTGCGCCCTCACAAAACTATTATTTTTTCATATAACCTGCGAGGACATAAAACGAACTTCTCTCCTTTGAATGAGACCTAAAACGTTCTTTACTTTTTACCCCTAAGTGTTAATATCATGACAGAAGCAAAAGCCTTTTTATACCATGCATATATGTAATATGCAAGGTATACTAAGTTTAGTCCCAAGTTTGTAACGCTTAAAAATATTGATGCCACGCACAAAATTTTGCTATAGGTGTTCATAGAATCACCTAATTAGTCCATTTCCGGTCGTCCGTCCGTCCGTCTGTGGACACGATAACTCAAAAACGAAAAGATATCGAGCTGAAATTTACAGCGTACTCAGGACGTAAAAAGTGAGGTCGAGTTCGTAAATGAGCATCATAGGTCAATTGGGTCTTGGGTCCGTTGGATCCATCTTGTAAACCGTTAGAGATAGAACAAAAGTTTAAATGTAAAAAGTGTCCCTTAAAAAATAAACAACTTTTGCTTGAAACATTTTTTCGTAAACATCACTGTTTACCCGTGAGGGCGCCAATTAGGCGGAAATTTTATGATATGTACTATACTTGATTATCAGTTATGTATGTGTCACATGTATGAATGTGTTATGTGATAAAGAAATCAACACTGACTATATATGGTATTTCAACAATTAATTCAGTCAATTGTTTGTTTTCACTTGTTTAAACTATTATTCTTTGTTCGTCACAAGAGAATCGTTTCATTTTTCTAAAAATTACAGTGAAAACGTTTATAATCTATGTATCTAAGTATCTAATAGAATTTGCATCAATATGCAATTTATTTCAAAGTGAACGCAAATCAAATTTACAATAATGTCTTGTATAACATACATACACATATAAATGAAAACCAAACTAATCTCGTATCTATAACAATTCAACTGACAACAGACAGAGGAGTTAGTCTGCAGGTCGATCGACCTTCTCTAAAACCAACCACCATATACAATATACATAGATGATACTTATTATTATTATACATTATTATCATGATCCACAAATCATCTCCTTCATAGTTCGAATAGAATTGGAACAAAACATCATCATCAACACAAATATATATACCTCCACCAATAGTGTATACCTCCACATATATTAGTACATAACTTATCAAAAAACTTGAGTCTATAGCCTGAAGGAATATTTAAAAAAAATATTCCTATATTTTAGAGAAGAAGTATTATATTTTAGAGAAGAATTGAACAACAGAAGCTCTTACTTTTCTTAACCGCCGATTCATTTTTTTTTTTGAAAATTTGTTTGAACAATAAAATATTAATTTCTTTTATTAGATCCTTAGGCATCTGGGATTATATAATACCAGAATTAGGTTTTCTTCAAACATAATCAATTATCATATATCATAATTAATTTCGTACTATTCATAGAATAGTTTAATGTCAAATTTAATTATAGAGTCGTGAGTTCTTCAGTTTAAGTTATTTTTATATTAAATGAAACTAGCCCGAATCGTGGGGAATTTCTTAATGCAGTACTCGTGTTTTTAATAGATTTATTTATTTTCAACTTTGTAAAAACTGTTTGTAATGCGTTATATGAATAAATTTAGCTACTGACGATGGTTGCGTTGCAATCGAAATATCAAAATTGAGCAAAATGTAAGTCTGTTGTTACAATTTTATTTCGAGTATCGTGGTATTTATTTCAATAACTGTGTCTCAACTCGAAGAATAACCATGTCTCTTATACTATTAATTGATTTCATCAACATTAATCTGGTCACATATGACTTCCTGTGCATAAATTTTTATTACTCCGACTATAACATGGCGAAGGTTATGTGTTTGACCGATATGTATGTATGTTCATCTGTTTGGACCTAGCTTCGAAATTACTTTGACAAATAAGATATTCTTAGAAGCATCTTGATTGCCCGCTGATTATAGGCGTCACATTAAATTAAATACGGCGCCTTCTAGAGGACATAAAGCTACGATAACACTTTTCAAATATCAATTTCTAGTTATACTTTCTCACGTAATTATAACCCCAAAATGATTTAAATAAAATAAAGTTCGAAAACTTAAACCCCGACAATTACAGAATCACGCTCTTAAAAGTATGAAAACAAGACAATATTATTATCTGAAATTGTTATGATAAGTAAAATCATCATTACAGTCGGGTATCTCTATGATTCAACAGTTTTCCACCAAGACCGAAAAGAGATCCCCCGACTATAATGACGATTTTACTTATCATAAAAATTTCAGTTGAAAATATTTTCTTGTTTTCATACTTTTTAGAGCGCGATTCTGTAATTGTCGGGGTTTTAGTTTTCGAACTTTATTTTTTTATAATATCTCAATTTTTTGTAATTTGGAGCGTACACAAAGTACAACAATATCGTATTATATAGTACCATAGAGAATGAAAACTTGATGAATATATAATAATAATAATACAATTGATGTGCTAGCATTATTTAAGTGTAAAGAGAGAGCAAGAGATATATATTGTTGAGGAGGTGCTGCTGTAGATGATGTCTTAAAATGATTGAACACGTATCTATATACCCACCTATATAATATAAATAGGTGAGAATGATATTATTATTATTATACAAGAGGTATGTTCCATTACAACAGGGAAATTAGATTATTTTAGCTTTTCCCGTGCCCAATATATACTTTGCATAATCATAATTTAGTCCTTTTTTTGTATATTATATATGTATCTTACATGTAAGATTGGAATCAATCTATATGATAAAATATACGGCTGTCGAAGAAATTTCAAACATGAAAAATTAATAACATTACATTTTGCTTATTATACCATGTATAGGAAATATATAAGGTTTACTAACTTCAGTTCCAAGTTTGTAACGCTTAAAAATATTGACGCTACGAACAAAATTTGTGTATAGGTGTTTATAAAATCACCTAATTATTCCATTTTAAGTTGTTTGTATGTCTGTCCGTCTGTTCGTCAACACGATAGCTCAAAAACGAAAGAAAAAAATCAAGCTAAAATTTTATTGTGAGGTCGAGTTCGTAGGACTCGACGAGTAAATCTGTAGGACCCATCTGGTAAACCGTTAGAGATTGAACATAAGTTAAAATATAAAAAATTTACCTCATAAAAAAATAAATAACTTTTGTTTGAAACATTTTTTCGTAAACATCACTATTTATCCGTTAGAGCGCAAATTAGGCACAAATTATATAGTGTGTATTATATGGGAATATCAATTAAATGTGTGTGACATGTATGTATGTATGTTTAGCTATCTTTCTTTACTTTTATCACTATTGCTTATGGATAGACTTCGTTAATCATTACCGCGCAGGAAAAGACAATTTCCACGATTCCAGTTTGGACTTCTAGTATATTTATGTTTTAAAATTGTATTATCAGTTCATTTACATATGTTCTGTAATTTCCAGGTCTCGATTTCATTGGAAGTTACTCTAATTTTCAAATATAAGATGTTATCGAAGAGACAACTAACTGGACAAGGAAGAAGTTTCCACCTAGTATGTCTAGATTTTATATATTAACTCCTTCCTCATTAGTTTGTTAACTGTAAGGATAATTCTAGGAAATTAAATTTACTATTTATAGGCTGATATAAATCGATGATTAATCTTTAATATTTATAATCTAATTAACCAGTGCTTAAATGTTAAAGTGTGGGCATAATACTTTTATAATAGTAAAATTTAACAAATAAGACCAAAAGTCGTTAACACACAAAAGTATTTTTAATCAGTAGTAGTTTGAAACATCAAAACTTACGATATTAAATATTATATATTGTTACTCTTAGGTATAAAAGCAATAATAATTATAGTATATAGTATGGTGAATATATATTAAACATTGAAAACGATCTTTATTATATTGTACTAGCCGCTATCCGCCTGCTTTGTTAGGCAATTTCGACTTGCTTATATTCCTCTTCCAGAACACCTACAATTTAAATAATGCCAACTTTGAAAACAAATCAACCATATGCTATCCTTCAACACAGATATCCCCGTCGAATGAAAGCCAGTTTTAGTTTCACCCCTGAGCTGTGACAAGAAGACTTTAATCTGGCTCTAAGGTTTAATATCCAGGTATTGTAAGTGTTTTATCGTAACGATATAAATTAAAGTCTTATTCTGATGTATTAGTAACAATACTGTAAAGTTTCATAAAAATCCAGTAGTTTTTGTGCTTAACAAACATCCATACGTTTTTAGAAACTTTCATGTTAATAATAGTACCTAGTAGGATTTACCTATTGGATAGTTAGTTACTAGTAGTAGCATAAACAAATAAGTATAAATTAATAATGTGTTTAATACCATAGATATAAGTTGGGTAAGGTATTAGTGTACTGCCGGATATTCGTATCTGTATCTATAAGAGCGGATATCTGTCAAAAATAAAATATCCATATCTGTTTCTTTTTTCACAGATCTTATATGGTTTTTTTTTACTAGTTATTACTTCTATAGGCGCGTTAGATATGTAATATATGTTTAATAAATAATATTTGGCAGGGTAAAACCTTATGGTCCTTTCGAAATATGTAAATATAGCACCGTAACATAGGAAACTAAAACTTTGTTCAATCGAAAAAACGACACCTATGTAATAATAATCCTAGCTTCACAATTAACTAATAACTAAGTGATTCTGATCTTTGGTAACGTAAGATTATTCTTCATAGATGGAGTTTGATATAAAGATTGGAACGAATGATTAATTTTATGATTTGTTTGTATTTTTATAATAATTATTATTATAATAGTTTTTTACACACTCTTTAATAATTTCAAGAAATGTAAAAATGATATATGAGCATGATTCGAAACAAAAGTTTTCTGTATTACTATTTTGAAAAAAAAGGTAGTACATTAGGGGGTGAAAATTTATATGAAACTTTGTCATTTTTGAAGTTAGAAATGTAAAACTTAATTTTATTTTTGTTTTTTTATGAAAATTCATTCTTTCAGAGGGTCAAATAGGGGATGAAAATTCGTAGTTTTGGTGGTGAAAAGGGGATCATAGTTTGTTTGAAAATTAGTCATTTTTAAATTAACTACTTAACCGATTTTAAAATATATTTCAAAAAAATTATTATCCATAAAATTGTGAACAAAAGGGAGCATAAGTGAGGGCTATACCGTGGTAGTCTTTGTTTTTATGGTAGAAATTGCCTAGTTTACCTATATAAGCGACACCTATAGAGCGAGATGTTACAAGACAAAAAAGAGATCTTTGTTTGCTCCAATTTATACACTCATCAAACGAAATTTGCATAATCATAATTTAAATCAAAGATTCATATCAGTATCCTTACACTTGAATCTTTCCTCTAATGACCCGAATTCGAATTCGCGGTTCTAAATTTTAGCTGATTCGGTACATCACTACGTAGGTTTATAAGATATAAAGTATCTATAGTGTGGTTTGTATATATGGTGAATTCAAGCAGATATTATGACTTTATTATACAATAGAGAATTGGTCATATGATGTTTGTTGAAATATAATAAGCTCCTATTCACAAAATCAACTATAAATTATTATATTTTGTATTATTTTCCATACTTAACGTGAACAACAGTGAAAAGTATATGAGCAACATAAACATTAGGTAAACTATCGAAGTAAGTTGTTTAATGGAAAGTTTTACTAACTATTAAAAGGTGTAGGAAGATGGAATTGGTGGAAAATTTTCCCCATTTATTTTGCATGAAACCGATATTATCACCGACAAGCCTGGTATTTTCTTTGAAAAAAAAAACTTTATTCAGCGTTGTCGAATGAATTTTTTTGAGCAAAATCAACATTTTTGGCTTTAAAATAAATGGACAAATTTTTTTCGATTCTTATAATGCTCGGAAGAAATCGCTAAGAAATGTTACTGGAAGCTTTTGCGCTACATTTTCAAGAATTTGAAAATGCATATATTCCATTGAGCTATACAGAGAAGATCGGAAACTACGACAGTTTTTAAAAGGTTTTATTTAACTTTTTTTGTCTAACAAAGGTTATTGGTGTATCTTTTGCTTTAGAAAGGTTGAGTTCGTTAAAAAGCATAATGTAAGCGAACACAGAAGCATTAATTCTGAAATTATAATATAAATGTTTATTTTTTTTTATATATTTTTATGAATTAGTTAAAATGAAATAGTTAAGCAGTTCTTGTTTTTTAATTTTCTAATCAATCTTAAACTGTGGTGCAGTTCGAGATTTGTCACGCGGCGAAGCGTTGGCAGTGTAATTAAGGAAAGTTGTGTCCCACATTTTTACGAGAATTTTGTGTATTATTTATGCATATGGTAAACTTTTTACTATCATTCATCAATGCCTTATTTGTATATTATTGTAAAAAGCTTTATGCATATTATAAAAACATATAATTTATAGATTTTATTATTGTAACGAATTTATAGAAAACTAATTCTTTTGTTCGATAACATTATGAAGAAAAAAAAAACAATCTTTAAGAAATTTATATGAAAACTAATAAATTTTAATAAAAATCATTTACATCATTAAACATATATTATTATTAAATATTACAGTGCGTGTGAAATAAAATTAGGTTCAATTCTATTCTTTATTTATGTATTTATAGTACAGTTTAAAACCAACACCTATTTTTCATAATAGTTTAATGAGATCTCCACTTGTTTTTAACCTGTTTTCAAATAAAAAGTGTCAAACTTTTTATTTGAACAAACTCAAAAACTATTCGACCAGTCAACAAATGCACCCGATTTGGGGCAAAATTAATATATTGAGTTTTATCGAAATTAAAGATAAACAAAATTTTCCCATTTTTTGCAATTTTTTTAAGGGGTGCACCATTTGAAAAAATCGAGAAAAACGGAAAATAAAATTTTGTTTTGGAATTTGATGAAACTCGGTGGATGGGGTAATGTTGACCCAAAAAGTATAAAAATCAGGTTATTTTAATGATTGGATGTAAAGTTTCTGAGGTATCGCAATATTTTGATCGATTTTAGTCCGTATCTCAAAAACTATTCAACCAGTCAACAAATGCACCCGATTTTTGAACTTTTTGGGTCAAAATTACCTTATATACTGAGTTTTATCGAAATTGGAGATTTTTTTTCGATATTTTGAAATTTTTTTAAAGGGGTACCCATTGAAAAAAATCGAGAAAAACGCAAAAAAAAAGTTTTGTTTTGAAATTTGATAAACCTCGGTGGATGGAGTAGTTTTGATTCAAAAATTATAAAAATCAGGTTTATTTAATGAATGGCCTACCCTGTATGTTAAACTTTGCATTATTTAATTAACAAAACACTATTTTCCTCATGTAATCAATGACCTTATGTATTACATAAATAGTTCACCTTGCATATAAATAAGTATTAAAATAAAATAAAATTTTGTATACGGTAAAGTGTAGTGCCTAGAGTCAAATTTACATTGAATCATTCTATGGTAAATAGTTATAATATTATCGATAATTTGAAGACTAAAAAAACTACGTAATGTTGAGGAACAACAGTGATATAAATAAAGATAATTTTCATTGTGATATTTTAATGCATATTAAAAGCACAAAAAACAAATGTTAAGGACAGGTACTTCACCTTCCCTTAGTAGTTTGAATACATAATATATATTTTAATTGTAATTTGTAATATAATACAATACAATACATATATGTTGTATTGTATATACATATTGTATAAGTGTATTCATATCCTGTGTTATTTAAATTGTAATTGTTTGACATAATTGATGAATATTTTACATGTTTTATATGTAAAATCTATAATATGTATGATTCACATTCACAATATTATAGTAGAGTCTTTTATATAGGTAGGTATACCTATTCTACCTGTGTGTATATGGATATTTTATCCATATAAAACATTATTACATTATATATTATAGTTATATGTCACCTACAGTGATGTATCTAACGTAAGAAGTTGGAATTTTAAGTAAATACTGATACCAATGGGTTAAGAGCATCCATGGGCAAATGTGGTTTAGAGAAGCCACTCAGACTTCTATATCTAACATACGAGTAAGACAGTGACACCCTAACCAGTGTCAACCAATAATACGAGTAAGACAGAGAGACAACATTTTTTTTCTAAATATTTAATTACTATTAGAGAAACTGAGATAGGTAGAAGAGAAGAGTCGTAGACCTGTCTCGCTTCCTCCTCTAAGAGCAATGAAGACATGCATAAAGAGACACACAATAAACTTTATGGCACGCAATAAACTTATGAATATGGTAGCTTTGACTTAAAATAACTGGCGCACGCCTGATTTAGAGTCGCTAATTAAGGGGATTGTAAACCTACAGTATTGTAAAAAAGTTTTGGTTGATTGTTCGGCACATACATATAAACCAAATATATGCTTTGTATTGTAGTCAAATAATGCGTTATTTTTAGCTTTACAATACCACGCAACTACAAAAATACATCACATATTATGTGCAAGTGCTGCTTAAAAATTAATAATGATAATATAGATATCTCTCTTCAATTATCAATACCTGTAGTCGTCTCTGTTCATCAAATGATGGATCTTCGATGAACTCATAATTAAATTAAAATTATGTTTTTATATCATCGGCAACATTATATTTGTATGGTATTATTATAAACTACAAGATTGTTTAAATATTTTAGATAGTTTTTTATCATACTCTCCAGATTTTATGATATGGAAATATCCAATTGAATAGAATAACTAATATGATTCGTCATTTTTTCAGCCAATTTTGACCGATAAAATAATAATAAAAAACCCGATGACCTAGGAATTTTTTGCGATTCACCCTGTAAGGTGAGTACAATTATTATGAAATTTAGTAGATATATCATGCACGCATATGTCATTGATTATGTCAACTTACAGTTCAATTGATATCATTATTAATATAATATTATATTCTCTTTTTTTTTTAATTTTCAGTTCAATTACTTTAAATAATACATTTATTATTATGTGTAACTCTCATTTGCATGTTAGTTTCGATCAGATAACTTTGTTGCTTTGGTTTTTTATTCAACTTCCGATTTTTTTAAATGTGGATGTGTTATATTTTAGTGTATCGGAAACATTTAATGTTTAATTGAAATAAAATTTTATAACCGAAAAAAAAAAACGCTAAAAGAAAATTATTTGGTAATGACATATTTGTGTATATTTTTTCATGGTTAATGATAATGTCAACTTACAGTTCAGTTGAGCTGTAATTTGAAACGTTCCCAATACATATTATTGAGAACGTTGTCAAATACCAAAGACGTCAATTTTTGCTTGTATAATTCATTTTGAGAGCTACTGCGAGGCTATGTCGAAAATTTCGTTTCTAAGTTTATATCAAAAAATATTTTCAAAGTACTATAAATCGACCATTTGCAACAAATAATGTTTGAATACAAATAATTCGGTCTTATTTTATTCGGGCAAACAGCACATCATTTTTTTCTCTATTTCATTTTTAAATATCATATACAGAAAATAAAATAGTTCGTTTACTCTCTTTTATGACTCACTCGGTATTATTTTAAAATTAACTTGTGAAGATTCCCTACTAATTAACTCATTAAATGTACAAAACTTTTAAAATGTATTCATGTCAACAAGAATTTAAATCAAATTTAATTTAATATATAAAGTTTAAAAAATTGGATTATTGTTTTAACGTTACTATATTTAATTTAATTATAATAATAATTTTCATACGGTATGGAAACAACCATTTCACCGTTTTTTTACTTTGTTAAACTCTTTAAACATGCAAGTATAACAAGTCTTTGAAGTTAATAAAGTTTACCAAAATTTGCTGGTTATAATCAAGTATTTATGCGTAATTTTCGAAATTTTGCATCGAGCTTCTTTTAAAGATATATAATGTGCGACGGCACTCGCCAATAGGGTGAACGGCGTTCTTAAATAACCAACAAGGTTTCACGTATAACGACGTTTCGGGGATCAATATTCGGGCGTGAACACTACAAGCCAAAATATTCAATTATAAAACAGCAAATTTTTGTATGCTTTATTTTGTATTTGGTTAATAAAAATAAGAATTTAGAAAGCGAAGTGTAGAAGTGATGGTAACTAATCATCAGGATCCATTTTTTACCCCCGAACTAAAAAAACGGGTGTTATAAGTTTGACTGCTATGTGTGTGTTTGTGTCTATCTGTCTGCGGTATCGTAGCGCCTAAACGAATGAACCGATTTTAACTTTTCTTGGTTTCGTTTGCAAGGTACTTTAACGGAGAGTATTCTTAGCTATATTCTTCTAAAAATTCTGCAAAGAAGCATATTGTAGACTCGTTCCCGTGGGAACATTTGTTCTGCACATCGAGACGAAGAACATTTGAAAAAGTAAGCGAATTTAATCGAGGATCATTTTCTATTTAATATGTGTGGAAAATGTCAGAGACAAAACGAAAAATTTGGCCTCTTTATTGCATTTTTGTGAAACTCGTAAACTATAACTTAAAGGACTAAAGCATAACATAGTAGTTATTATATTTTATTTATTTAATGCTTTGTTCTAAGCTTAGCTTAGCTAGAGAGAGAATTATATGAGACAGTAACTATTCGTTTAATTTAAAGTTAAGAAACTTTGTTGTACTTAAAAACATAAAACAGAAGAAACATAAAAAACAAAAACAAACAAAAAATGAGCATGAAAAAGACACAGATGATGTCGATGATAATATTATTGTTTATTACATGTATTACAAAGGAGAATGATATGATGTAACATATAAGTAAACAAGTGAAAACAAACAATTGACTGAGTTAATTGTTGAAATACCATGTATAGACAGTGTTCATTACTGTGTCACATTACATATACATACATGTCACACATATGTAATTTAATTAACTTAATTTGCGCTCTCACGGGTAAACACTCATATTTACGAAAAAATGTTTCAATCAAAAGTTAGTTTAATTTTTTATAAGGAACATTTTTTTATATTGAAACTTTTGTTCTATCTCTAACGGTTGACCAAGACCCAATTGACTCATTTACGAGAAATGGACTAATTAAGTGATTTTATGAACACCTATCAAAATTTTGTTCGTTGCATCAATATTTTTAAGCGTTACAAACTTGGGACTAAGTATAGTATACCTTGATATATATTACATATATACATGGTATAACTACACATAGGTAGGTATCATTATAAAATGCTTCAAATATTTTGAACAAATTACAATTCTTCTATGTTCTTCTATTAAAATATATACAGGTTGGCAGCCATCTCGTCAGCCATTTATAATATATGAAGGAGTATAAAATATGAAGTAAGACGTTCTTACGCATAAAACAAAGAAAACCACGCAGTGGTGTTATATAGCAATGTCATAGCAAGGCAGGTTTGGTATGATCCTCCTATGTGGTATGATCGCTGTCAATAGACACACCAAACGTGCCCTGCTATGTAATTGCAATACAACACTGCAGTGTTGATTTCTTTTTTTATGCATAAGAACGTCTTTCTACATATTTTATACTCTCTTTTTTGTAAATAGCTTACGAGATGGTTGCCAAACTGTATCGGAAGACACCAAAAAATTGTTTTTTTCAATCCAACATCAAGAATTTTTAAAATGACCTCCGAACTAGACTATTTCCAAATAATAAGCAAGAACTTGAGTATTGCACAGAAATATTTTTTGTTATTACTACAAGTTTTGAAGAATTTATATGTCTTTTTTCGAATTATTAGTAAATAGTAGTACTGACACTATTATAGCATGTTGAACTAAATTTCTAAAGTTTAAAATATATAATATTATTTTTAAATATCAAGTGTTATTGAAATCATGTGAAAAAATTAATTTTAGCACAAATTTGTAGGCGTATTATGTACGTACGATATAACACGTTGTTAAACTATTTTATTATGTATATGAAAGATCATTTATAATAATTTATAGGACTCATAAATACATACAGAGCACTTTTTACATGTCGAAAGTGCATACAGTTAATGTTTAAAAATACTTCATTCAATCTCTTTTTCGAGGAAGATGTTTATAATTTCTTCTTAACTCATAAAGTTCATTCATAAGGTACCTCCATTCTTATTTAGCGATGGCAATGAATTTTTTGAAAATATTCCTATGAATTTGTGAAGTAGCTTTTGAAAACGAAACATTAAATTTACAACAAAAATAGATTAAAAATCTCTGGTACAATCACGAGAATAATAATCCTAGAATAAATTACACAAAATAACTGAAAAACTAAAGAACAATTATTGAATATTTGCATTGAATATTTTTCGAATTCTCTTTATTTAAAGTATATTTAAATTTCTATGTCACACAAATAAAGTAAGTCACTGTTAAGTAGCAGTGAAAATTGTTATGAAATGATCATGGTGGTCGGCAGGGCCGGATTTAAATTTCTGCCGCCCTGGGGCACTGAAGAAAATGCCGCCTTATGACTGAAATTTTATTTTAATAGTTTTGATATCTTATTTTTTAAGAATTAGAATAACTAATTAATTGCAGAAAAAAGAACCGCTTCATAACGAGCTGACTATCTGGTTGCAGATAAAGATTTTAACGCAATTCTTTTTTCAGTATGAAACTGTAAGACTTCCCAGCGATGCGTCGATGCAGTAAAAAAGTTGTATAAAGTTTGTACTGTATGAAAGAATGAAGCAGCTTCTGGGGCGCATTCTACTGCGTGAACTCCAACTAAATTCATAGAATGAGCAGCACAAGGAGCATGTTCTGCAAGATATAATTTCATGAATTCTTGCCTGTAAGCCCGAATAAATCCCTGATACATTATTCGCGTTATCATCTGACTGACTTTGACAATCTGAGAGATCAAGATCAAAAAACTCAAGAACAGATAATACAGCAACTAGCAAATCTTCAGCTTTATGTCTAGAGTTCTCAATAAATATGAGAAAAAAAATTTTTTTTAATTCTTCAAAAAAAAAAACTATATTTATCAATTCCAGAAAAAAAAATATCAAATTTAATTTTTTCAAACCTTTATGGAAATTAATTTTATTTTAATATAGTTTTCACTTAAATTTAATATATTATAATATACAAAATTTTAATTTGATACATAATGCAATTATATTTCTTGAAAGATCAAATGTTTATTTAAAAGAATTAGTTATTTATATATTGTATAGAAAATGTTTTCTCACTTTCCAAATTTTTCCGCCCTAGAAAATTTGCCGCCCTGGGCGCTAGCCCCGGCTGACCCTAGTGTAAATCCAGCACTGGTGGTCGGTCGTTTGTTGTTGTTTAGTTAGTTGTTCTTGTTATATATAAAAATGTTTGTATACGTTTATTTTCTTTCGTTATAAATATGTGTGCCAAGTTATTTTCAGAAATATGTGAATATTTTATTCTTCTTATCTTTATAATTATTATATGTGTAATATTATAAATATATTTTACATTTTATAAATAATTTTTATTCTAACAATGAAAGAAATATTATTTTCTTGTATAGATTTTAAAGAAGGAATATCTAACTTTTTTTATTGAAAAACCAATTTTAATAAAAAAATTATATTCCAAACTATTATTGTAGTTGGAAAAAGAAAACCGACTTCAAAGGAAAAACTTTTCAAAAATAAATTAATATGCACTAAAAAGTAAAAAAATAACGATAATATAATGCAGTTAAAATTATTGTTATTTTTGGAGTCGGTGTCAGCCAAGCTGATGTAGCAAACTGTTCTGTCAGAGTTGTTTCCTTGGCTGACACCGACTCCAAAAATAACAATAATTTTAACTGCAATTTTAACAATAATTTTTTTACTTTTTAGTGCATATTAATTTATTTTTGAAAAGTTTTTCCTTTGAAGTTGGTTTTCTTTTTGTTTTTTTTATTTTGTGATTTTTAATGCCGAGCATATTTAATGCAAATTTAAGACTTTTATGGTTTTCTCATGGATGTCGTTGTCAGAACTGGACCAAAATGAAATGGGACCACACGGGAAGCACCAGCTTTCAAACAGATAAAGAATCGTCAAAATCGGTTCACCCAGTCAAAAGTTCTGCGGTAACAAACATTAAAAAAAAAAAAATACAGTCGAATTGAAAACCTCCTCCTTTTTTGATCGGTTAGTAATTTTTTAAAAGCAAATTTTTCCCCAGTTTGGGTACGAAGACGTCATCGTAGAAAGGAACTGAATTATGTATTTTTTTATAAAATTTGTTTTCATTCCTTTTTATAAATATAAGCGAGGAAGCTTTTAAAAAAATCATCTTGTATAAAATGAATTGTGTATTTAGAAGATTTCAGAAATTAAAATTAATTTTAATATGCAGTGTCCAGTAGTCACAATTAAAATTAAATATTTACAGAAGAGATAGACTTGTTCAATGTTTCAAAACATAAAATTTGAAATTGACTGAAAATCAAAATGTTTCTTAATTATTCTTTATCTTGACGAAGTAATTAGTAAACTCAAGCGAAGCCACTAGTAAATTATATACAACGGAAATTATTATTCTTTTAGAATATAAATCCTCCTACATTAAACATCAGAAAACAATTTCTCGAATATAATCAACATGACTAAGAAATTCTATTTAATTCTAATTGCTTTGACTAATTAAAATACGATTAAGTATATAGGGTGAAAAATTTAAACACTAGTTTGCGTGATATTTTAGGTTTAAAAACTTAGGTAAGTACTCGATGTTTGTTCCTAATAGATTTCGGAAATAGTTTTTATACTTCAGACTTCAGAGAAATTTTTTCATCATAAAATTACAGGAGTTATTTTTAAATGCACAAATCCTTACAAAAATAGGAGGGGGAAGTGCCTCCATTTTAACGAAAACTGTTTTAGTAAATATCTCCATAACAGTGCACTTAAGACCAAAATTGGTAATAACCTTTATGGTAGTTAATTAAATTACCGACCTATTTTGAAAACTAACTTTTTTGTACCTCCAACCGTTTCTTACTTATACGACTATGACGATTTATTTATTGACTATTTGACCGATATGTCTTCTAATATTTGTTTAAACTAGAAAATGCTGGTAACTTAACTTGAAAAATCAAAAAACATGATCAAAGACACAGTATATTTTTTTCAATTCTCTTTAATTAAGATTACTAGACAAGATTTTTGTCAATTTAGTTTACACTGTATATGCATCATATTAAAAACATCAATGATAATCGAAGAGACCATGATGTAAATAAATATCGTATGCATGATTAAAAGTAAACAACAAAAACAAAAAGTAATACGAAAAAAGAACTTTTCGTCTTAGAATTTTGGAAGGAAAACATATTTTCTGTTTGGCTCAGTGATTTTGGTGCCTGAAGAAGAAACTTCATCCGATGAAGAAGAAACTTCATCTGTACAAATATAAACTTTTGTTAGTAGATTCGATTTAATATAAAATGTATATAAATTTAATTTGGTAATCCTTAATAATAAGATGATAGATAATCCATTATTATAATAATCAAGATAATTATTATCTAAAATATAACATCAAATCCCTTTTTTGTATACTTTCTATGTACTACTTTTCGTTATTATTTTTCCACACAGTTGCTCTGTATGCGTGTTGTCATTTTCTCTATACACACAGACTCCATACAACAACAAATTCATGTATTTTTCATCATTGTAAATTACAAAAAAACGAAAAAATGTTGAGTTGAGTACAAAACAAAAAAAAAGTGGAGAAGTGGTAACGTGCAAGTCATCAACATAATATTCAAGTATTATGTTTAAGTATTGAGGTTAAAGCTCTCTTGTTACTAATAAACACTATCTCCTTGACTGAATGTGTAGGTATATATCTACAAGTATGGATGGTTAGTATTATGTACAATCAAGCTTCTAAAAGTTGAACTTATCATTATCATATGTAATCAGAGGCACATTATCCATAATAAAAATGTGGAAATTTCAAAATTTTTATCATTGCCACTTCTAGGAATGACTTTAATGTGGTTGCAACTTCATAAAGGTTGCTTTTTGACATTGAATTTATGAAAAAACGACTCCGAAAACTACCAAGACATGATTTCCGATGTGATGTTTAGAATTTCCTAAATGTTTTTTCATTGTCACTTCTAGTGGTGGTTTTAATGAGGATGAAGCGACATTCAGCTGCTTTTTGTTCTAAAATTCATGATCAACGACTCCGAAAACCTCAGAGACAATTTCTGAGATGAAATTGAGAATTTTCAAAATATTTTTGTCATTGACAATTCAAGGGGTAGTTAATGGGGTTGAAACCATCTTCAGTTGCTTTTTGACCTAGGATTCTTGAACGGCGAATCTAAAAGCTCTTCAAGACGATTTCTGAGGTTAAATTTTGAATTTCATAAAAGTCACTTTCAGGAATAGTTTAAATGTGGTTGGAAACGTATTCAGTTCCTTTTAACCTTGAATTCATGATCAGCGACATCGAAAACCTTTAGGAGACGATTTTCTTCACTACCCTAATTTTCTCAGTTTTCTTTCTAACGCCGAGGTTAGTGCTGCTGAATGTTGCTGAAGGTGCAGAAAGAAAATTTTTGAAATCGGAGCTGTTCCACCACTTTTCCACATTTGATGGTATTTTCTGGCTTATTAAATGTACTATAAGGCAAAGTAGGCACGTGCCATGCCTACAGGCACGAGCTTACAAAGAGGCGAACTGTTGTTAACCCAGATAGCAGTTTTTATGCCTGTCACAGCAAGAAAACTTCATAATCAATTTATGAATTAATTGATTATGTAGTGTGAATCGATCTATTCTGAGTGATGATATTGATTTTATCTCTATTCGATAATAAAAGAGTTTACAATAACTATTAGATTCAATTTTTATGGCCTGTAGTGTACGTACTGTATATCTGTTTATCTACATGGAGTGTAAGATAAACTCCCTTGAGTTTGTTACTGTTGTGTTTTGTGCATGGCGGAGAAGGTGTTTTTTTTCTTCTATATGTAGAAGTATATTATTATGTTACAAATTTTGTGTTGCTTAACAAACTATGTGTACAATGTAGTTCGTATAAATGGTTTCATTGTTTGGGTAATTGCGTCGGTTTTCCTGACTAGTTTTAAAATGAAAGTAGCTCTTAACTTGCACTTGAAACAAAGCTAAGACTCTCCGTTAAATTACCTTTCAAACGAGACCAAATAAATTAAAATCGGCTCTTCCGTTTGGGCTCTAGGATGCCACAGACACACACACACACATGCTACGAAAAATTAAACGAACAGAAGAAAAATGCTTGACTTGAATACCATTAAAATAGTCAAATCACTCTATAAATATATATATAACTTTCAAATTTTTGGAAGCCAAATCTATTTTGACATATATATATATATATATATATATATATATATATATATGTCAAAATAGATTTGGACATATATATATTTTGACATATATATATATATATATATATATATATATATATGTCAAAATAGATTTGGCTTCCAAAAATTTGAAAGTTCTACCGGTAAAGAAGTCCAAAATCACATAAAACACGAATCAAATTTTCCAAGATTTTAAAGAGCTTCTTTATCTTAGAGAAAAATTAACAATTTTGTATCATAGGCCTGTGATTTCTCAACTTAAAAATGCTGAAATGATATTTTGATATTAATTTGATGCATAATTCATTTATCTTTATGATGTATTCTGTCGTTTAGAAATTGTAAAAGCAAGAATGTAAGATTTAAAATAGAATTTGTTGAAAAAAGTAATAAATTAATTTTTGTAAAAGAAGTTTTATATATTGTAAAGTCGTTAGGATGTAAATAATATTAGTTACAAAAGGTACAAAATTTGAAGCATACGTATGTTTTTTTTTTTGCTCCCTGATGTTAAAAACACAGGACTGATGTTTTTAACGTTTCACGTATAAACATTATTATTTAGAAGCTAATACAAATTTTAATTAAGATAAAACCCATGTAGTTTTTTTTTCATGCTCATGTACAGAAAACAAATCTCTTCGCAAAGATAAATATTTATATTTAAATTAGGAATGTACATTTCATGTCTGAAAAAAAAAGATAAAATATTTAATAAACGACAAGACAAGATAAAATATTTAATAAAAAGATTTTGTTGATTATATTCTGGTAAATAATGTGGAAGACATTATTCTGTATTTTATTTTTCAAAGTAGACGAGAACGAACTAATTGATGTTCAGTACATATAGATTTTTATACCATGTATATGAAATAAGCCAAAGTATACTTAGTTTAGTCCCAAGTTTGTAACGCTTAAAAATATTGATGCTATGAACAAAACTTTGATATGGGTGTTCATAAAATCGCCTAATTAGTACATTTCCGGCTGTCTGTTTTTTATAGCGTGCTCAGGGCGTAAAAAGTGAGCTTGTAAACGATTAGCGATAGAACAAAAGTTTAAATGTAAAAAAATGTTCCTTATAAAAAAATAAACAACTTTTGTTTGAAACAATTTTTCGTAAACATCACTGTTTACCCGCGAGAGCGCATATTATGCGCAAATTGTAGTATTATATGGGTATATCAGTTATATGTGTGTGACATGCATGTATGTGTAATGCAACAGAGTAATCAACACTGTCTTTACATGGTATTTCAACAATTAACTCAGTCAATTGTTTGTTTTCACTTGTTTTTTTCTGTATTGTAATTGAATAAATTTATTGAAATAAGAACCATAGTTTTTAATTTAACATTATTCACCTGTAGTGTGTTTTCTTAATTGATATTAAATTACGTAATAGATTACGTAAAGATAATAATAGTGTTTTAATGTTACACTTTTTAATAGAATACCATGTGTACAGTATGATCTAAAACACATTTACATTTACAAACTTTATTCAAAAGAAATTTTTAATCTCCAATTTCGATAAAACTCAGAATAAAAGGTAATTTTGACGCACAAAAAGCAAAAATCCGGTGCATTTGTTGACTGGTCGACTAATTTTTGAGATACGAACTAAAATCGATCCAAATATTGCGATATCTCCAAATCCCTGCATGCAATCATAAAATTTACCTGATTTTTTTTACTTTTTGGATCAAAATTACCCCATCCACCGAGTTTCATCAAATTCCAAAACAAAATTTTTATTGCGTTTTTCTCGATTTTTTCAAAGGTATTCTTCAAATTTATTTGACATTGAACGAATTTTGGTCAAAGCTTTTGAAAAAGCAACCCAAACAAGATTTTATCAAGAGTCTTGTGAAAATTTACGTACCACCTCGTATATACTATATATGCTTCTAAAAAAATATGTGATGTAAGACAATAAAGAGAAAAAAAACCAGTTAAAATCCCCTGTGATGCTACAATATAACATGTGGATTGACCCCATACCATCACTGCTTTGGTTGTTTACAAGTCTTTTTGATTGATTACAAAGTTTATGTGTAAATTGACAAAAGCTTCATGAATTGTGTAATTTTTATTTATTTTTGTCGATTATTTTTTATTTTTTTCAAGCAGTAACATTTGATACCGTTATTAAACGATAAAATTAAATTATAGTGAAAGTCATTTATAAGGTTAACTTTTACAATGAATGAATCTTAATTTATGTTTTTTCGTCGTGAAAACTTTTATGGGCGCATTAGATTTTAAGTAGGGTAAAATCTTATCTTAGGGTCATCACATCGTCATCAACATGCCATGAATATAACTTCACATATAGCATCGTAAACTAGGAAAGTAAAACTTTTTTCAATCGAAAAAACGACACCTATGTAATAATAATTAAAGCTGTACAATTAACTGTTAGATAAGTGATTCTAATCTCTGGTAACTTCTGATAACTGTGCATATGTGGTGATAGTTTTTTGTACACACATTAATCATTTCTATTAACAAATTATGAAATTTTAAATAATTAAAAAGTTTTTAAAAAAATATGCTTTTTCCAAAGTTTTAAGTTTTCACTTCCGTCGACAGTCTCTATCCAGACTGAATATCTTTTATTTTTTAAATATTGTTTTGGAAGAAATCTCGTATGATCAAGGACTTATATTCGGCGACGACTAGATATATGTAGAGTATGTTGCTAGTAATGATATATTATTATATAATCAATTTACTGCTGTACTTAGATTATATAAAAAGAATTAATTTGATACATGTTTAAATAAATTACTTATATAAACTTTGAGTAATTTTATATCGAATTTCAATTATTTTTTTCGTAGAAAGATAATTTACAATGAAGTGAAATCTATTTTTTTAAGACTTTTTATGTCAGTTGACTTTACTCTACTTGCCTGTGCTTGAATGGAAACTATAAAGTTCGCTGACAAATATAAGAAGTCGATTTTCACTCATACTGAATTGATTGGTAGAATAGTTCGATAATATTTCTATTAAAATGTAACGATTTGGAATAAAGAAACTGATTTTGTGATTGAATAACCTGTGTTAACCATTAAAAGTTTTGATTTAACATAACCAGCCACGACGGGGGTTGATTTCTAAGTTGTGTCTTTTAATATTCAACGGGATTCATAAATTTTTTGAATATTTTCACTTATTTGTAAATTTCTATTTAAAGCTCTAAAATTGTACCTAGAGAAGTTTAGGTCTCATCCTTAAACCCCTATTCACTTCGACTTTCAAATAGCATCTCCTACCTTGTGATACCTCATTTGAAAGGGCATACAATTCTCTCTTCAACCGATCGGTAAAAAAAAAAATCGATCGATTGGTTCTTAAGATAAACTCAAGTGATCATTGTGTCTGACCAATTCTCTGCTGCGTTTTTTCAGACCGATAGCTTAAATATGATCTTATCATGTTCATTTGAAAGCGAAACATTTTCGAAAAAGAGAATGTCATAGAGAGAATGTTTGGTAGACTCGCCATTCCAAAAGGAAGCCACTCATGAAGTTTCAAGTTTGTATTAATCATTTAAGAAAAATGGTACTGGCCTGCGGACTATTTAACACAAGTTACACTGGACGTGGAAGACAGTTGATTGACAGTTGAAGATCAGAAAAGTATTTTAATATTTTTATACCATGTATATATAAAATATACATAGTATTATAAGTTTAGTCCCAAGTTTGTAACGCTTAAAAATAATGATGCTAGGAAAAAAATTTTGTCATAGGTGTTCATAGAATCACCTAATTAGTCCATTTCCGGTTGTCCGTCCGTCCGTCTGTGGTCACGATAACTCAAAAACGAAAAAAGATATCGAGCTGAAATTTTTACAGCGTACTCAGGACGTAAAAAGTGAGGTCAAGTTCGTAAATGAGCATCATAGGTCAATTGGTCTTGGGTCCGTAGGACCCATCTTGTAAACCGTTAGAGATAGAACAAAAGTTTAAATGTAAAAAATGTTCCTTATCAAAAATTAAACAACTTTTGTTTGAAACATTTTTTCGTAAACATCACTGTTTACCCGTGAGGGCGCCAATTAGGCGGAAATTTTATAATATGTGTACAAACTATACACTAAATGTCGGTCGGTAATGCAGAACACTATAAAGTCATTTACATATGTACTATACTTGATTATCAGTTATGTATGTGTCACATGTTTGTATGTGTAATAAAGAAATCAACACTGACTATGCATGGTATTTCAACAATTAACTCAGTCAATTGTTTGTTTTCACTTGTTCTTTTATAAGAGTCGGTTTTAGATTTTTAACAATTCAAATTATAAAGAAAAATATTGAAAAATAAAAATAATATACAAAGAACTACATACCTCATTGGCTTAAATAATGCTTGTGTACTTGGAGGGAAATCTATTATTAATTTCAATTGTGTTCCTCCTTCTTTTTGAGCTGAAACAAAATAAAAATAAAAATAAATATAAGTACAAATATTATTATCTCTCTTGTTGTAAAGTGTCTCATAAATAAAAAACACAAAACAGCATCTATAAATATTATTATCAGTTGGAACCATATTGTTAATACAAATAAAGGTTAGGTATAGGTAATAGTAGTTTTTAGTCATATTTTTCATGAAAATGTAGACTTATGCACTGTAACGAGGTGCAACGAAGCCAGGTGAAGCTACGCTATAAATCTGTTTTATGACTCTTAGAATACGTTTTATGGAGATTTGGGAATGTTTGATAATTATATATCGATCTATATTCAGTGATGGAAAAAAATTGGACAATCCTCAAATTACTTTCAAACGGTGAAAGATAGAGGCTTAACATTTGTATGAGTTCAAGGGGATCATAATAGTTTGTTAGTTACTCTTAGTAGCTCCATTAGTAGCAAGAAAAACACATAAACATAAACCAGAGGGATTTTAGGGTAAATTAATTACGTTGAAATCACGAGCGAAATCTGTGAAAAACCCGTGGGTTTTTCGCAGATTTTATGGTTATTAACGTCATATGGAATTGGAACCTCTCATGTATGAATTTTATTTTGTTGCTGTAAGTACATAGTGTTCAATAAGAGGTTTCCACCAAAATGGAAGACTTTTTCCCCATTTAAGTTACCACTGAAACGGGGAAAGACATGTATTTAGGAAGGTAGTAGGTGTAAGAGTAATATTTAATTTATAATTAATAACATAAATATACTTCTTATATTAGTGCCTCTTTCCCATTTAAGTGGTAACATGTTTTTGTTCTACAAGTTTCTCTCAATAAAATGGTAAATTCTTCCCCATTTACGTGGTTACTTATTGAACAACTACCTAAAACAAGCAGCTTCAATTATTAGTTCTTCACTAAAATGAGTAATGTACCTTTTAAAATAAGTTAGTGTTAAGGAACTGCCTTTTAGCAGTATTGGCAGTCGGACACCTCTTCAAGCCGTTTGTTTATGTATATATCCCATTTAATTTTTTTAAATATCCAAAGACAATAATAACATTTCTTTAGAAAATACTAAATAATAATGAGAGGGGAATATGACTTTAGTGATAGAGTTCTGCTGCTCAAGAGTTTTTTAATATGTTTTTGTGTTAGAAACATTTCAGTTGGACATTATGTTTTCCGTATTTTCTTTTCGTTGAAATTTGCCTGTTCTACATTGTATATAAAACAAAAGGGCAATGAATGCTTTTGGACTTGTCTTACGCGCGCTTAAGTAGCAGTATTGTAATGCACTTAATTATGACAGCTTTGTACTTTTTTTCTGGCGTTTAGTACGACCACGTACCACAGGAAAATCCGTACAAATTCATTAAAAAATTGGTTTTTTCTATTTGTTTCAAAACACCTTAGGACATAAGATATACAGATCGTGAGACTATATATAAATAGAAAAAACCAATTTTTTGCAGACCACAGAAAACTATGAGTATCCGATAATTGAGCAGTGCAATGTTACTTTTCTAGATATATGCTTGTTATAAGTTTATAATTCTAGTTATTTACCATTTACAAACTGTTCAATATCGATAGTTACGTGTACCATATGCCAGATTCTGCTAAAGTCTATATACTTAATAATCTATGATTCTCTAAACAGATAATGTGAGCAGAAATGGTTTCTAAGAGTTTATATTACATTAGTACAAAATTGTTTAATTTAAAAACAAAACAAAAAAACATTGTGAAAAAATATATTTGTTTATAGAAATGTAAACCTCAAGAGTGCAGTAAAACAAGTTGCAATATGAATTGTAAACTCTCGAGTTTCATTAATTTTGTTATTGAATTTGCTGTATTGAATGTAATTTGCTAGTAGGTAGTATTTCTAATAGTCCCCAGTACATCTTATTTTCAACTTTGATGATGAGACTTTTAATACAACTTTTTGATATCTGTCTTGGTTTTCAAAATATCAAAAGATAGATAAGTAAACAAAATTTTCAATTTTCAATATTTTGAAAATTACTCTAGATATTGAAAAATTTTATTCTTACTTTATGTCTTACATATTTTTTTACATTTGTGTCCCCTCTACCGTGCTGGTACATCCTTAATTAGCTCAACGGTTTTTTATTTATTTTCCCCATAAAATTTTCAGAATTTATTTAAACTTAGTCCAATTTCAGAAAAATAAAGCTTTTTATCCAAAATTGCACTCGTATATACATCCTTAAATTGACTGTGGACTGAACCAACGCTGCATTACGTTTATCACACAAAAAATATCTATTATTTTGAAATAATCACTTATTTACAATAAGTAAGGAATCATAAATAATCACCATACGGCTAAATTGACATTTTAGTGGCGTCTATCTCGAAAACGCACTATTTCTTAGAATTATCAAAATGGTTGAGACTTGTCAAAACGCAAGTCACTCACGAAGTTTGAAACGTGTAATAACTGTGTGAAATAACTGAAAAAATTAAGCGATGTACTGGAGACTATAATGTGCTTTATCGAATATAGTGTATTCTAGGTAAGCTATCACTAATGAAATAGATATACAACGATTTTACATTCTGGTTTACACACCCACACTTCTTGATTTTAGTGTATGTGTATGGGGACTTCTACCTAAAGTAGTGTTATATAGATAACATTAGTCAAACGTCATCATCCCGTATACATGCTCTCTAGACTGGGAATCGTCACCGGTGATTCACAAATCATGTTTATTGAAATTTAATTTCCAGTCAAGAGACCCAATACCTATTTCAATTTAGCCTTAGTTTGTTTCAACTGAGTACACATAAGTTATACATAGAAAAATTGGTTTTTTTAGCTAAAAAATATTCAAAGGAAAACGAAGATTTAGCATAAGACTAAAATAAACAAATTCTTTCCCATAAAAAATTTCTCTGCACATCAAGAATTTTTTTCTCCCTTTTAAATTCTTATTTGAAGATCCTTCGGTTCAAATATTTCTTGAGTCAAGAAAACTTGTTTTTCTGTGATAGTAGTGTACAATTTTTCCTTTCATTGAGCTTTCAACAAAACCTATCGATCAGGGTGGGCTTGTTGTATTCTCTTCTACATTTGAAACATCTTGCTGTAGAAATCACAACATCTAGAAAGAGCAACGTTTTGTACGAACATTTCTCCTGGAAAGATGGGTTTTGCATATACGCATGAAATTGATGAAATTGGTAATCAATTTTCCAATCATTTATACAAGATTGCTTACCTACAGTTTAAAAAGTTTTTCTGACGAAGATATTGCATGTTTATATTCAAAAACAAAGTAAAATTTGTCACTCAAGCGAAGTTCATTCAAATATTATTAAAAATTCAAAGCTGATCAAATTCCAATTTTATAGTTTTATTTTAAAGCTGTTCAAATAGAATTAAATAGCCAACACTAGATATGTAGAGCAGCCAAGGTAATCATTTCGTTACATTAAATTCGTGTTGTATCATGTTAATCTAATTTTATATTTATTTGTGTTATTTGTTTTTATGTTTTTTTTTTTCTCTTCTTATTTTTGTGTTTTAAATATTCTCTTAGTTCAAATAAAAATTCATATTAGACAAGGTGAGATAATCACTGTTAAAATGAATTTGATATGTGTTTAGTAATATATTTTCTAAATGGCAAACGGGACAAAAAAAATCATTTTTTAGATAAAAATTTTTTTTGTTTACGTGGTTGAGTAGTGAACTTAAAAATGACGGCTTATTGGGAATGAATTTCGAAAAAAATCAATATCCTCTCAGAATTTCAAACTTCTGTAATTAGCGATTTAGGCTGGGGCTTGATATATTAGTCAGGACATTCCATCCCCTCCCCCAACATTATTTCCCCTCCCCGAAAAGTTTCTGATTTTAAATATAAAAAAAAAACATATTTAAAAGAAATAATCATAATCGAAGCTGCTATTGAGGACTTCCGGATAAAAACCCTCATTGATGCGACTATTAAGTTACCTTTTCGTTGTGTGCGTAGTCATGGTAGGGACAATAAAATCGATGCCAGCGCTTCCAGTGAAAAATTTTGGCGTTAAAGGGGGCTGTTATTACTAATTTGCAGTTCTTTACATGTTAATGTTATAGAAATGTCAAATTAAAATTATTGTAAAACACGAATTAATTAAACTTAATGCATTAAAAATTGTGAAAATAAGAAATCAAATTGTACAAATATTATTTTTCAAATGTAAGTTATCATAATTATTTATTTAAATTTGTGAGACAATAATATTAAATTTTCAATGGAAGTTTTAAATGCAATCCATACAATTATATATGCATCCATACAATTCTATAATTAAAGTAGTTTATCGTTACCATGGAAACGAAACTCACGCACGGAGCGAATAAAATAGTGATTTTTCATAAAAGGTAGATATCTATTGTTTGTAAACAAATTTCAACATACCTATGTTGTTTGTTTTTCTTTTTTAACTTTTTTTTTATTGAGTGGATGAAAATTTAATTTTAAAATAGTGTTTGTTTGTGTAAATAACTATAAAATTGTATTCAGTAAATATTAGAAAACTTTTCGTAATATTCAATTTTATATTATTTAATTTCTGCAATTTAATATTTTGTTCCCAACTAACTATCTGTATTATTCGAGAGTAACTGCATCATGCATAGTGGATACATATTGTTACGAATGTATTAAATGTAAGTGATCTATTAAGCTATCCAAGACTACATCTAAACTGAATATTAGAGTTATGGATATTGCAAGTGTAATTAGATGGTTACGAGAACATGAAATGGGTTTTAAGTCACTAGTTAATATGTACTCATCTACAAGGTGTCCCAGTAAACAAAATACACGAAATTCGAAGAAAAAAAGATTTAAACACAAATTTTAGATCTACAAGTGAAATTTACGAAATTTAAAAAAACCCCGACAAATGCGATTTAATTCTTGTAAATCGATTTTTGGAAACTTAGCTATAAAATGTTCTCAATCAAGGCGGTTCGACCGTTTAGGAGCTACGATACCACTGAGAAACACATAGACGTACAGGTAAACACTTTAAACTTATAACACTTCTTCTTATATCAATATCAAAGTGATGGTCAAGGACATCAGATGAGATGAACTTAGAGAGCTGTCATTTTTTTGGGACAAATTTTCGGAAATATTTTATTAATTGAAATATTTGAGTTTATTTTGTTCTTTTGAATTATTGTTTTAAAATACCTAATTATTTTACCATTTCACATTTTGAAATGAATTAAGCCAGGTTTATTTGACCATTCATTTCCATAGTAATTATTTATATGTTAAAATGTCATGCCTTTTCTTTTTTTAGTTTTTTTCGGCTACGAAACCCTAAAGTAAAACCCGAGAATCAAAGTGCGTGAAAGAAGACCTTGGTCTGGGATATCTTTTAAGACTAAATAAATAGTATATAATATTTGGAATTATTTTTCATGAATATTTTCAAGTAATTTTAGAATTGAATTTTATAAGATTTAATTTCATTTGTAAATAACTTTGTATACAGAAAAACTTTAATAAATAAATAGCATATATATATAATTAATTACATTTTAATTAATATAAATTTTAACAATATTGATATTAAAACTGTGCCAAAATACAAAAATAATCTCTATATGTTTCATGGGTCACGTGGAAAACAAACAATAGACATTATTGTTTTAATTTTAAAAGTCAATATTTGTTATGGTTGAAGATGGAAATGATAATGAACCGGGTCATGATATAGGCCAAGTACGATTTCTGCTAATACAAATTATTATACCATGTATATGAAATATACCAAGGTATACTAAGTTTAGTCCCAAGTTTTGTAACGCTTAAAAATATTGATACTATGAACAAAATTTTGGTATAGGTGTTCATAAAATCACCTCATTAATTCATTTCCGGTTGTCTGTCTGTCTGTCGTCTGTCGTCTGTCCGTCTGTCATCACGATTACTCAAAAATGTAAAGAGATATCAAGCTAAAACTTAACGCGCTTAGTCTCTTTTATTGCGTGCTTAGGACGTAAAAAGTGAGATCAAGTTCGTAAATGAGCAACATAGGTCAATTGGGTCTTTGGTCCGTTCGAACCATCATGTAAACCATTAGAGATAGAACAAAAATTTAAATATAAAAATAGTTTTTTTATAAAAAAATAAACAACTTTTGAATTAAGCATTTTTTCGTAAGCGTCACTGTTTACTCGTGAGAGCGCAAATTATGAGCAAATCGTAGGGTATGTATTATATGGGAATATCAGTTTTATATGTGTGACATGTATGCATGTGTAATCAACATTGTCTATACATAAGTTTTTCAACAATTATTTCAGTCAGTTGTTCGTTTTCATTTGTTCTTATATTACATTCCATTTCGAACTTAGTATGTACCACTCATTTCTATTTGAAAAGACTTTTATTAAATGTTTTTAATTTAAATCTAGTGGTGAGCCAGTACAATCTTAGCCAAAAAAACCTTTAAAGAACAATAAATATTGATGGTAGAAGTAAGAATAAAAAAACAAAACAAGCGCAAAGCCGTAATCAAAAATATTTTCATTGGGGGATCAAATTTGTGGATTCCAAGTACTGAATATACTAATCTTTAAAATAGAGTGTCATGCGTGTTTACCTAAAACAATTTGGTGAATTTAGATACCTGGGGAACCTCTTTCACAACAATAACAAGGCTAGTGTTGAAACAAAATCAAGGATAGAGCAAGCAAAGAGTAAATTTATGAAACTAAAAAAGTTCTTAACGGGCAAAAAAATAAACAAAAGTATACGTGTGCGGTTTTTAAAATGTTATGTGTGGTCATTTTTCTTTATGCTTATGAAACTTGGACCGTAACACTAAACAAAATAAAAACATTAGATGCTTTTGAAATGTCACGGTATAGGAAGGTTCTAAAAATTTCATGAAAGGCATCAGAGATCAAACAGTAAAGTGATTAAAATTACTGGACTTTCACCAGAACTGAGCAAGACCGTCAAAAAGAGACACTTAAGTTACTTTGGCATATTATTCGGCCTCACCAATATGATATGATCAGGTTGGCTTTATTTGGTAAAATTACAGTAAAACGAGCTGTTGTGAAAAATTAACTGGATCGATAATTTAAAAGCCTGGACCATAATGCCATTGGAAGAAATATGCAGATTCCCGAAAAAGCGAATAATATGGACTAAAGTAGTCTCTAACCTAAGAGATATGGAACCATACATACATTATGCAGGAACCTTTCATATATTCAAGGAAAAAAATAAGAAAACTTAAGCTGAACGCTTATAATCTTACATTTTAACTATTTTCTTCTAAATATGACGCGCTAGATTATATGAGACATAGCAGACAAATCTACAAATGAAAACTGAAGGTTTTCTTATTTAGTGAAACAATGTAAGTTATTTGCTTACTGTAAAACCTAGATAACTATTCATTTGTATACATGCATTCAAATACATACTTACAGTACCTACATATTTGGAGTATATGCATATAGGTTTTGTGTTTTGTGTGATATAGCGTCGAGTTATTCTATCTTTACCACCAACCTTCCTATACCAATTTAATGCCACACTGCATTTTGCACTTTATCTATGTTGTACACAATCGTAGCATTTAGTGTGCAACATTATTATTATTACTTTACTTTGTATTTCAAAAATTTCTAGAATCTTCGTTATTTACGATTATTTGATAAACCTACAAAATTAAATTTTTGTGCTGGTGCAAATGTTCAAATTTTTAATAAAACAAAACGGTATAGTCCAGAGAGGGGTGTGACCCCTCTCACACTCATGAAACTTTGTGGGTGGCTACATTTCAGCGTAACCTCCAACATTTTTACTAGCGAAAACTTTGGAAATTGGGACGTTAGCTTAATAAAATACATAGTCGTTAAACTGACGTAGGTCTGAGAAAACGGCTCGTGAAATATGTAGGCCATTATGTAAATTTAATTTTAATTATATTTACTAAACCATTGCTTAAAAATTAGCCGGTTGTTCATAAATTTTCATACCCCCGTATTTTCGACCTGTTGGGGATGGAGGTCACACCAAACCGCCCAATATTTTTGTGGGCCACTATTATTCTCTCTTATTATATTCTCCAAAATCATGAATGATAGACAGTTAAAACTTTGCAGATAGCTGCAACTATTGGTCTTGTGAAACATTCGTTCTAGAAAAATTCTAGAAATTATTTTCGAAAACCAAATAAATGGCAGCCGAAAGGTCGAAATAATTGTGTTGTTTTTTTATTCTCTTCTAATTTATAAAAAAAATAAAGCAAGCACTGACTTTCAACCTTTCTATACAAGGTATTTAAACAATTAACTCAGTAAATTGTTTGTTTGCACTTATTTAATTAAAACATTGTCCAATTTTCGAATGCATTGTAGAATTTTTTATAGAAAGTATTACAGTACAACAGTTGTACGTATTACTACTACTACAGGAAATGTGCATTTCTTTATCTGAAAACTTCATATATACCAACAAAAGTGCTGTACTTATTAAAATATGTTACTTCATACGTATTGCATACAATCCGTACTTGTTATTTGATATCTATCATAATAATAATAATAATAACAGCATTACTAACTGTTTGCGTTAAATTTTCCCAGAATTTTAAGATATGGTATATATAAATTATATTTATATAAAGAAATTAATATATAGAATCCTGGCCGTATAAAAAAAAGAATATGCTTTCTTAGAAAATCATTTGAATTTTCACTAAAAAATCTTTAAAAAAAGCTTTGAGTTTTCGTATTTTTTCAAGTCACTTGATGTTTATTATTTATCTATTTATTATTATAAGTTTATAAAATTTTAATATATTTTGTGCCATAAAACTAGTCTTAAAAAATCTACAAAAAGTCACTTCAGGTCTTTGAAGCATATCAAAATTTAGCAATGTATCTCTGCCACGTAGATATCGTATTTTCGTCGAAAGTAATTTTACTAATATCAACTGATTATCATTGGCTACTGGATATCGAATGATAGTCTGTGAATGAACAAATTTATCAGTTTTTGCCATACCCGTATCTCCTATATTAGGCCTCAGATGAAAATTTGGAAAATAATTTTTTTGTTACTCTTGATGAGCTTATTTTGGTAAGCTGGATTTCTGCAGTATTTAACAGAACACGGTGTATATTTAATCCCTGTTCTCTTCTATTATATATGAAATTAAAAATAAAATATTATATGCATAAACTTCAAACAGTATTGAAAGGTTTTAAATAATTAAAATTAAATCCGACCAGATATATTTATTATTAGTTACTCATTATTATTTTGAAAGTTAATATAATATTATTATCGACTACATTATACGTAACTAGCAGACAGATAGAGGATATTTAATTATTTATATAAAATGTATCAAACTGATATAAAACGACGGACAGCCAAACCTTTCTCATTCTATTTATCCTTCCTATCATCAGGATGATACATGATAATAATATATGCAGCAGGCTCTGGCTGGCTGGTTGACTGTTGGATGACTAGCTTTGTAAATGTATTTCAAACGATACGATGTGATAGAATAAATAACATAATAGGAAGTCAAACTTCACCTCAACTTTGTCTTTGGTTTTAGTCGATCATCACGTTAAATGTATTAACCCTGTTATTATATATCATAGATATATATTAACATATATACACAGGGTGGCTATTAAAAAAAACCACCTGAAAAGGGAAGGGGATATCGATAAGGACAAAAAATAAAGTCATACGATTTGATGTTTTCTTTATATATTTTAAAAGGAGACTGTGTGTCTAACGAAAAAAAATATTTTTAGAAAAAAATTAGAGATTATTCCCTCGTTATTCTGGTGCAAAAATGCGGCCTTACCAATATCCTTCTTTTCATCAACGAAGACTAGAATAGATAGAAAATCCTTAAATTTAATCTGAACTGATAATGTCTTTATATAATCAGCTATAAAGAACATTTCTTAATTCGAAAGTCATTCTATCTTTTGTTGCAGTTGAGTTTGTTGAGTTTTTCGTAGACCTAATACATACGGCAGCAAAATATTGCACAAAATTTTTGAACTTGAGTTGATATTTAAAAGACTTTGTATGTTTTGAAGTAGAACAACTTTTGGTGGTAATGGGCCTAGTTTAAAATTGTATCTCGCCAAAATATTAAAACAAATTTAATTGGCTATTGCATTGGATAACAGGCGTCATTACATGATCAAAAAAATTTTTCAATCAAATGATCTGAAAACCTCACAAGTCAAGTATTATGACCCAGTTTTAAATAAAGATTCATAATTTGGAAGACATTTTAAGTAAATGAGCAAAAGATACAGAATTAAATTTTGTAATAAAATAAATATCTGTTCATAAAGTGAAAATTCTATATGGGCAGTGATGACATCACTGTTTGACACACATGGTATAAATAAGCAAGTAGACTAAAACTACATTAATATTGGCTATTTAAATTGATACCTCGAACTGATAGTGAAAAGTCGATATATTACATTATGTAGATACGTAGACAGTGTGTAAAAAATACCGTTATCACAAAATTACTCGAGGAACAATTATTCAAGAAATTAAATTAAATAAAAAAGTTTAAGGGTTCCAAGGTTTGTACTGATATTGAACTTTACCATAATCAATTTCCAAGGCAACTTTTTGCGTAATTCGAAGATTTTCTACTAGAAACCCTCCCATTTGATATCGGAAATGAACCAAAAGTTTCACGTTAAAATACATCACAGGGTACACGGTAAGAAATTTTTTGTGGAAATCACTATGTAAGTATCGGTGTGATACTACGTAAGTATCGGAGTGATTCGATACTGTATTTACTGTACTGATACTGTAAGACGGTATGTGCGTTAGACGGCGATAGCCACACTGCACTGGTTGGCGATACAATACTTCTGGTGATTAAACATTGATGCTTTAGTATTTGCCTCTATACAATACCAACATTGTAGTAAACGCCATGCATTTCTTACCGTGTAAAGTTGAATCTAGAGGTCTTGGAAGGTGCAAGGTACAAGGTACAAGGTTCATTTCAAAAGCCATCACTTTTATTTTTAAAATACTTGTAATACGTGATAATTAATTACCTTGATGCCGATTTTCGTGAGTTATTAAGGTCGTTGAAAAATTTGAAAACAATTACATTTTGAGTAATTGTGTGGTACCGGTAATTTTTTACACCTGGTATATAAATTGTGCCATACATGATAAATGCGTATAAAGTACTCGATATTTATCGATATTTTATACCGTCCGAACAAAAACCATACCATATATTATATGTGTATATAGATATAAAGGTAACAAGAAAAACGGTATATTCAGAATATATCTAATATGATACGAAATAGTCTATTGGATAAAAGAATAGTACCCTCTGGAAACTTTCGTTCAAGTATTCTGTTTAGAGACTTTATTTACATTGTTTCATTTCTTTCGTAAGATTTCGACAAAAACCAGTTTTTCCTTACTAAAAGAATGCTTACAATTTTTTTCTCTACGTCTCACTGGCTGCTTAAGCAGCCATTCCTTCGGAAAGCGGTGGCGTTATTTAGCAGCCGTAACAGTGAATATGGAATTGACTATCCATGCCCAAAAATGAATTCCGTATTTAAAAATGTCAATCTATTCACTAATTTCAAGCATTTAAGTTACTCATTACTCTCAAGCAACTATTGAATGTGTTTTTTTGAATTTGTACTATTTAAATATTTGGATCATGCAACTTTTAAAACAAGTGAAATTTACGGGTATGGAACCTTGAAAAACCATCGAAAAATATCTAAAAACATTATCTATTTAATTACCTTTCGCCTTAGCGTCTTCTCCCAACTGAACCAATTTAGAGGATCATTGTCTAGTTTTTAGTTGTTGCGGATACGGAACCCTAACCTAGGGTTTGAAACGTACCTAAGAACACTCTCCATTAAATTACCTTTCAAACGAAACAAAAATAATCAAAATCGCTTCATCCGAGAGTGTTCTTAGCTATGTTTTAAGTGCGTGTTTAGGGTGCCGTACCCGAAAAAAAAACTAAAAAAATTGGCAACGCTCTCCAAAATTTAATGAAGAGTGTTCTTCTATATGAAAAATTAGTTAAGGGTTTTTGAAATCTTGTAAATTACACTTGTAGTCGATTTCAGTCCGTTTATTCAAGAATATAAAAGACAGCATATGAATAAATGATTTATGACCAAAAAACACTCTTCACACGAGATCGACTGCTATTTTACGGTTTTCATCAACATTATAAAAGGTATTTTCATCGACATTACAAATTAAAAAATGTATAACCATTTCGTTAACACACGGTATGAAAAATGAATACATTTTGAAATTCAAAGAGAGAGTATCGAAGACTTCTAGAATTATGTTTGACGAAATGTTCATTTCACCGCTATTAACTTTTCCCCAGAAAATTCTCTATATACATACATAGAATATATTTTCTGTTTGTATTATTTACATGGAATAAACGAAATGTCAAAAACAAATGTGTCGAAAGAATATTATTACATAACAAACATTTTAATTAATTTCTTATTTTGTAAATATTTCGACAATTAACAAGACATAAAAATAAAAATAAAGCAATATTTTTTGACGAAATATTTCATATTAAGAAAAAACAAGTGAAAACAAATTATTGACTGAGTTAATTGTTGAAATACCATGTATAGTCAGTGTTGATTTCTTTATCACATTACACATACAAACATGTGACACATAAATAACTGATATTCAAGTATAGTACATATTATAAAATTTCCGCCTAATTGGCGCCCTCACGGGTAAACAGTGATGTTTACGAAAAAATGTTTCAAACAAAAGTTGTTTAATTTTTGATAAGGAACATTTTTTACATTTAATTTTTTGTTCTATCTCTAACGGTTTACAAGATGGGTCCTACGGACACCAGACCCAATTGACCTATGATGCTCATTTACGAACTTGACCTCACTTTTTACGTCCTGAGTACGCTGTAAAAATTTCAGCTCGATATCTTTTTTCGTTTTTGAGTTATCGTGTCCACAGACGGACGGACGGACGGTCGGAGGGACAACCGGAAATGGATTAATTAGGTGATTCTATGAACACCTATACCAAAATTTTTTTCGTAGCATCAATATTTTTAAGCGTTACAAACTTGGGACGAAACTTAATATACTATGTATATTTCATATATACATGGTATAAAAATAAAGCAATATTTTTTGACGAAATATATTTCATATTAAGAAAAAAATGACGGATGTGGTATTTATAACCTCAATGTATAGTATGGATGATAGGAACATCCTTAAAAGCAGCTTTTTTATTCATATGCAAAACAATTTTTCCAGTATGTAGTACTTCCAAAGAAAGAAATGTCCATCTTGACATTATATCGTCAGACGTGCATGTAAGTGCAGAGGTAGAAGAACTGCCTTCGTTTGCCAATTTTTACCCAAGTATGGTCCAAGGCTATGATGTTGGCTTTACAATACTACGCAACTGCCAAAATATATAATATATTGTGTGCATAAATTTGATAATATAGATATCGATCGTCAATCATCAATACTATAGTAGTTCTGTTTATCAAATAATGAACTCATAATTAAATTAAAATTTTGTTGTTATATCATCGACAACCTTATATTTTTATGGTATTATTATAAACTACAAAATTGTCTAAATATTTTAGATATTTTTTATCATACTATCTAGATTTTTTGATATAGAAATACCCAATTGAAAATGATAACCTATATGATTCATCATTTTCTCAGTCAACTTTGAACGATAAAATATTAATAAAAAGGCCGGTGACCTATTAATTTTTTGTGATTTTTCGAAACTTTGTTTAACAAAAAATGTATTTATTTAGTTTTATAGAAATCCCTAGTATTATTCAATCCTTTCACATCTCCTTAAATTGCTGTTAATTCAATTTCAAATCTTCAATCAATTCAAGTAAATCTTATATGAGGATTGTGCGATAATAGATTCTAGCATAGATAGTGATTACTGAGACCTCAATAACATCATTCCGTATAAAAATATTGTTTCTTACATTAACTTTATTAAGGTTCTTCTAGTTCGAATTCATAACGATTTATAGGAGAATACTATAAGTTGTGTTATTTGCATTACATACCATATATTTATACATACACGAAGTAGATATTGTCCTGGTCGACAATTTATTTAATGTGTATGGTTATTTATTTCATAGGATATTTACATGTATAGTTATGTGGACTTTTATGTTTTGCTAATTATCAACTAATTAGCAAAACATAAAAGTCCACATAACTATACATGTAAATATCCTATGAAATAAATAACCAATTATTATATGTTTCTCTTATTAGTATATGTTTCTCTTTTTAGTTACATTCGTTTATAAAACAGTTTTTTTTAGAATTCTATTATCAGATCCTGAACGAACTATATATAGGTCTTATATTTAAATGTCTTTAACGATAACTACCCACTGACTACATCCCATTGAAATTATAATACGTAAACACTACTTGAAATTATGTTTAATTATTTTACGTAAAACTAGACCTTATACTTATTCCAGGCCAAAGATCCAGGCCGAAAAAAAATTCGTTGAATTTACTGAAATTGATCATTTTAGGATTCATTATAGTAGTTGTGTACACACACACATACTGCGATAGTCAAGCGAACGATAGAACTGGGATCAGATATATGCTATCGAAACGGGTATGATTTCCGTGATATTTAAATGTATTTACTAAAGCTGGAAATTTTTATTCAAATTGTATATTGCATATAAATAACAGCTATGACTGTCAGTTAGATAGGTGTTGGAACAGGGCTGGCCAGTCGGCCCTTATGTATGTCCAATAAAAAAATAAGTTTAGGTTATGATTGTCGTGGTATTTAAGTGAATTTATTAAAGCTAACAATTGTTATACTCAGAGAATAGCTCAGTCATTGTAATGCCGTTTCTCTTTCAATAACGTTTGTTTTTATAACAAATTTGATTGTTTGTATGTTCATTACCATTTTGATCTCAAATCTTTCATAAATTTTTGACTCTTTATGAAGAAGCATTTCAGGCGTTAAATTGTCCCCTCTTCGTTATTGTTCTTCTGTCTGAAATTTTTGTCAATGATTGTCTTTTTTGATTGAAGTGTTTAATTAAAACTGTATACTATTTATTATATATTATTTATATTTGTGCAAAAAGCATAAAAAATTTATCAACTCAACATTTTTATTTGAGCTTAACGGTTCTGGAGATACTTCTATTCAATGTTCAAAAGTACAAAATTTCAAATTTAACATAAATAAATTATTTGGGAAGTTTAAACGTAAATAAATATCTGATATTGTTAGGCCCTGGACGGCGTTATCCTTAAAAACGTGGTTCTAACACATTAAATCAATCAAATTAAGTAATAATATTTAATAGTAATAATTTGATTGATTTAATGTGTTAGAACCACGTTTTTAAGGATAACGCCGTCCAGGGCCTAACAATATATAAAATTTAGGGAGCAAAATATAAAGGGGAAAATTATACTAGTCTTTATTTTTTTAGAGCTTCAATTTGACTAATATTAATAGAGAAATTCTTAGAATATTTATTCTTAGAATATTATCTTCTTTGCGATAGCTTTGGGATACTTTATATTTAGACTTTCAACACAAATTGTGTAACATTTATTTCTCAAAAATGTATTTGAAAAGTTAATTAGATAACAAAACATTAGATTGATGTTGCTAGCTCTGTAAGAGTATGCGTCAATAGTTAATTGTTGGGTTTACTACTCGCAGTCTGTACTACAATACAATACCAGAGTTGATTTCAATTCAATATAACAATAACAATATTGTGTTGTTTTGGAAGCTACTACCGCACGATGATGGTATGGATGGATATATATTTTGTTGATATTGATTTAAACAATATATTGAATTAATAATGATGACATAACAATCAAAAACAAATTAGATATGTATAAACAATAACAAATTCTAAATTGGTTTAACAAATCATCAATTAGTTAAATATTGTATTTATCATGAGTCTATTGTATTCTGGATGAGAGTATGTTGTAGGTATGTACTCACAATATTTACAAATCAAATTGCAATGCAGTAAACCAGATATTATGATTTTGTTGCTATATTGTATAGAAAGATCGAGACCATAATTTTACCACTTTTGTTTTGCGCATTTATTCTTGTTCCGTGAGTTGGGAGGAAAGAATACGATTGTGAAATGGAGTATAATCAAAATATTATCGGGAGTATAATGCAATTATAATGAAGCATTATTTAGTAAATAAGCTTTAAAGAGGATTGTAGATTGTAGTCAAGAAATGAGTTATTTTAAGCTTTACAATACCACGCAACTACAAATTATATAATATATTGTGTGCAAGTGATGCTCATAAATTTGATAATATAGATATCGCTCTTCAATCATCAATACTCTAACTACAGTCGTCTCTGTTCATAAAATGATTGATCTTCGATGAGCTCATAATTAAATTAAAATTTTGTTCTTATATCATCTTATACAACCTTATATTTTTATGGTATTATTATTAACTATAAGATTGTCTAAATATTTTAGATAGTTTTTTATCAGACTCTCTAGAAGAAGATATCCAATTGAAAAGGTTAACCTATATGATTCATCATTGTTTCAGCCAACTTTGAACGATAAAATAATAATAAAAAACCCGATGACCTAGGAATATTTTGTGATTTTTGGAAACTTTGTTAATTAATTAAAAACTATTTATAAAGATTTATTGAAAACCCTAGTATTATTCAATCTATGCATATCTCCTTCAAACTTGACCATTCTGAGTGTTTTGTATTTTAACTCAACATATAGAATAGGAAAAAAATAGTAGACTGGATGAAATATTATTTAGTTACGAAACACTCTGTGCAAAGATGTATATGTATGTAAATATTGTTCGAAGTCTGTATGTCATAGTTCTAGAAATTAAATTTATTACATACTGATGATGATCCTACACATATACATCTGTCATCTGCTGTATATTATATTGTGCATCATTTTAGTTTGATACATTATTGTCCATATTTATACAAAGTTTGGTAATGTTAAATTATGTTTATAGAATAAAATAAGAGTAAAAAGCCATTTTTAAGAATTCGGAAACTCATTTAGTCGATGCTCATTCGCTACACTAAGTAATTTCAACTTAAAATCTTCCCTCCATATCGATAGCCTTATGTCAACTTAAGAATCAATTATCACCACGTTATAAGCTTTATTAAGCCCCTCCCTAGTCTCCGCCTCTAAGCTACTAAATTAATTCAATCAAAATCGATTATAACCATATATTTCTATATTAAAATGAACAACTATAATTAAGTCACTCGTACTGTGAAGAGTCGTCTCAACAAAATAGCTGAAATTGTTTCTATAATATGACAATACATTCATAAAATTAGATTCTTTATTAAGCTTGTGTCACGTAGCTTTAATCAATTTTGACTTATTATCATATTAAGAAAACTAAAAATCAAAATGAGATAAAATTTTTCATCAGATGAAATTTTTGATCTTTATGATCTTTATGCTGTGGTAACGTCATCCCTTCTCAACCTGCTCTCATTGGATAATTAGATGAATTCTACATTAGCTTCGTATAGAATAAAAATCATAAAAACCACAGTGCACCTTTAGAAATGCTCGCCCCCCTCACAAAACCACTACCCTTAGAACCATATGTAACAATAGTAGCACATATTTTCCGTCAATTGTTGTTAGCTCCGAGCGGTTTTTAAAGAGTGGCGGATCTTTGTTTTATTTTCCTGCAAGTACCACATTCTCTGTTTTAGACACCAAAAATGTTATTTTTACATCATTTTCAATTGATACTAATTCACTTTCAACGTGTACAAAGATCGCAGCAATAACTTCAGTAATGTATAAAACAAAAACTTTTTTATCAAATCCAAAAATGTAAAAAACTGACATTCTTGATACATGATATACATCTATAGATACGTAGATAATAAACGTAGCTCTCTAAATATAACTACTAGTATATAATTCAATATAAAAATAGGTTAAAGCTCCACTTTATAAAGGATGAACTACTATTTTAAGTTTTCGTTAATCGTATAAATTATTAATTTAAAAAGTACGAATATTTCTATTTTAAATATAAAGTACAAACTTAGAGTTTGGTAATTAAACACAACTATAAACACTATAAAAATATATAATATATTGTGTGCAAGTGATGCTTATAAATTTTATAATATAGATATCGCTCCTCAATCATGAATACTCAAACTATAGTCGTCTCTGTTCATCAAATGATTGATCTTCGATGAACTCATAATTAAATTAAAATTTTGTTTTTATATCATCGACAACCTTATATTTTTATGGTATTATTATTAACTATAAGATTGTCTAAATACTTAAGATAGTTTTTTATCACAGTTTCTAGATTTTTTCTATATAGAAATATTCAATTGAAAAAGATAACCTATACGATTTTAGATTTATCACTTTTTCAATCAACTTTGAAGGATATAATAATAATGAAAACCCTGATGACTTAGGAATTTTTTGTGATTTTTGGAAACTTTCTTAGTTTATTGAAATTTCTAGTATTATTCAATCCTTGACCAGTCATTTCACAGCAAGAAATTCTGTCAAAATATTTATTGTTATTATTTGAATTTGAACATTGAAAAAAACATTTCAAATTACCTAGACCTTCGTCCTAGTCATAGTCTTGATCCTGCTCATCACTAAAGATGACTTTTGTTCTCTTGTGGTAGAATACAAAATATTCCAAGTTAAGGATGTTCCAGCATGGTATTTGCAGTTTCTATGTTAAAGCAATGGTACAATTTTTTTTTCGACAGAATTTAACGAAAAATTAAATTTAAGAATTTATTAATTCCCAAAGTTTCAGAAATTTTGACCGTTTAAAATGGGAAATAATTATGCCAACGTCCCAATTTCGATCAATTTACGTCAAAATTAATATCTCGAAAGTGAAAATTAATTTCTAAATTTTTTTTTTAGAATTGTATTGTATAAACATTTTTTTCTATTTTTTCTTCAATATATAATAATATCATAAAAAATAGTTGGAGAGACCGGACATTTTACATGCTTTAAATGGGACATGACCCTCAAAATCGCGAACTTTGTCTTTAAATATCTCGCGATCTAAACGGTCAAAAATTATGAAATTTTAGGAATTCATAAATAAAGCTATTATAAACCCGAGAAAAAAAATTCGGCCAAATCTGTCGAAAAGTGATTTCATGCTGGTACTACCTTAATTTTGTGACATCCTTTAAATTTAAAAGGTAGGAGGTCGGTAGGTAGGTAGGTAGGTAGATAGCTTCAATATTATTTTGTGTAATATTAGTAAAACAGTAGTTAAATGTCAATAATAAGGAAGTCAATGTGTATTATATGAATAACCAAATCTAACCAATCCAGTGCTACCACCGTACGTACGGTTATTAGATTTTCATATAAATATGTTAGTATTGTTCTTGTATAGTCAGTCAATTTACCATAACAACAAATACCTAAATTGTATGACTAAACTATACAGAATGTTCGATTTACATCTATACACTAGGTATATAAATATCACGAGTATGACAAGAATACATGCGTTCAGCAATGCATCTAAGTAAGAGGTATTATAGGTATTATACGAAATTGAATAAATGACTTGTATCGTGGCTTTTCTGTTGTAGTTCATCTATTCAACTAAGAAACTCCCACTCTCCAAGCGTCTTACAACTATCTCAATGCATATCGAAGCTTCAACACATGTATATAATACCTCTTATTCAGTTCTTTTTTTAAATACATGTGTTGTATACATTCTTTTCGGCTGTGATGTCAATTTTTCTTTAGTTATCACCTATGTGCTTAACTCCGGGACCAGGACTTTACATTTTTGAAACCTATTAGAGCTAGGTTAATTTTGATAACAAATTTGAAAAGTATGACCCAAATTTAGTAGGATTACATACTTGGCTTATCAAAATTGGATAAAATTTGGATGTGATAGAGCAAAATTAAATTTTTTGGATTTTGATGACGTCATAAAGTTAAAAAATTTTATTTTTTTGATAACAAAGGCAAATTTGATCCGATTTTATTGGAATTTTTTTTGAAACCCACTAATTTTGGGTCATTCTTTTCCGCTGTGATGTCAATTTTTCCCTAGCTATCACCTATGTGCTTAATTCCGGGACCATGACTCCACATTTTTGAAACCTATTAAAGCTAGGTTAATTTTGATAACAAATTTGTAAAGCATGACCCAAATTTAGTAGGATTACATATTTGGTTTATCATCTAGGCATATATTTTATTTAGTAAACAACACATGTATATAATACCTCGTGATATTTTTATGCCTAGATGTAAGTCGAACATTCTGTATACCGTACATTGTATCTGCTACCCACCTATATAGGATCTAGATATTTATTGAATAAACATAACAAATTCAATTATAATTTAATGAAATGAATATTTTTGTTTTGTACATCTGTTTTATTGATTTTAGTTTTGGAATATTCGTAAATCGTAGGGTGCCTCACCATATTATTATCAAGATACTCTTTTAATTTATCTGTATGGTGCTAAACCAGGTAGTACAACTCAAAATAAGTTGATTGAACTAAATTTACCTAAAAGTTACTCTATTTGGAAGTAATCAAATTAAGTACTAATTAAGTAAAAACACTGACTTTGATAGTTCAATTATCATAAACCGTACAGATTTCTCATAATTGATATGAATTTTCCACAAATGACGTATAAAATTTCAAACTTCTGGTAAAATTTTCATTTTTTCGGTATCGAAATACCTTAAAGAGAAATATAAATGATCAATCACCCTTATCTAGGTTTTTTGTAAAAAATTCTAATCTACTCTCTTTTTCGGTTTATGAGAAATGTGCCCCTTTTTGGTATATTGACTTGTATTAATTCCTCTTAAACCATAGACATAATCGAAATGAGTTTTTCACGAAATACCTATAAAATTTCAAACTTCTGGTATTGAGAAATTTTCATTATTTTAAAGCTATCAACCATCTAATGTCCTGCTGTTTATTTATATTATTATTTATTTGCAATTTTTGGTAATTGTTTTTTAAATTTTATTAGAATAATCTTAGGAAAATATGGAAATAAATAATTTTCAATTCTTGTTCATTTTAAATTGACAGTGAAAATACTTTTAATTTTAAATTTTTGTATTTATTTTGCATAAAAATTAATATGTAGTTTAATTACTTTTGATTTATAATTTATTGTACCTTCTTCAAGCATATAATCACAAATTGGAGCTAAAATTCCTAACTCATTTCTGATAAGAAAGAGCTAATACAAATTATAATTTAATTAATTATTATTAGATGATATTAATAATTACAAACGATTTATTTATTGTATAAAATATTAAGGTATAATATTGAATGAAATTTAAAATATAATTATAATTACACCTATTTCTCATAAACATAATTTTTATATAATAATCTTAAGCAACCGCTGTACGATGTTTTTTTTTTCAATTGACAAAAGATTATACAAAAGAATTTCTCACTGATGTGAGTGTTAATATCATACACAAATCGTATTTTCTAGACATAAAGAGAAAAATTAGTTTTGAGAATACAGTCGAATTAATAACCTCCTCCTTTTTTGTTTGAAGTCGCTTAACAAAAGAATGGCGTTTATCAAAATAAACTTTAAATCTAATCCTTAAATAGCGGCAAGAGATTCCTATTGAATAAAGATTGTAAGATTTGCACTTCTTGTAAATATTTCCCTTCAGGGGCCCTAAATAAATAAATAAATAAATACTTATTTTTCTAATACATCTGTAGCTGTAGAGTGTTACTGTCCCTCGTATGTGTTAACACCAGATACCATGGCATTTGAAACTTCTGTAATTTTTTTAGTTATGTATATTCAAACAAAAAACAACAAAATTTTATAATCCATTGATAAAATATTTTGTGAATTTTCTATAGTTAATTATCATCGGAAAATGAAATTATCAGCGGAAAGGTGGTAAAACACATATATGGTATCACAATGGGCTCTATAGCCTAAGTGTGTCCTTCGTGGACAGCCATATAACCTAACCTAACCTATAGTTAATTCGTCAACGAGATTTATGTCCAACATATGATATATTATATTTCTTTTACATATACAAATACAATAACGTCATAGATTAAAAATTACTTTTACATATAGCATGTCTATCAATTTTATTAAATTATTTGAATATTTTATAATATAAATTAATTAGTTACTAATGATATTTTTATTGATTCAAAAAAAGTAAATAGATATTCATACTATTTATGTATGGATTGATAGTTATGATATATACCTACATACAAATAAAATTTATATTGGTAATTAAAATACAATATCGAATACATTAGTTTTGATTGAAAAATGTATATTCGTTTTTAATTAATCATCGAGAAAATATATGATGTTTGTGTTTGTATTAGAAAAAAATATGTAGGATCAAAGGCGCCACATTTTTAAATTGTTTTAATTATACAATTCAGAATTTCTTTTCATTAGGTGCAAATATTTTTTAACCCACGAGCTAAAAAAAAGGGGTGTTATAAGTTTGACCGCTATGTGAGTGTGTCTGTGTGTTTGTCTGTCTATGACATCGTAGCGCCTTAACGGATGAACCGATTTTTTTTTTGGTTTTATTTGAAAGGTAATTTAATGGAGAGTGTTATTAGCTATATTTCAAGTGCGACCTTAGGGTGGCATGCTCTAAAAAACTGGCGATGATCTTAAAAATCAAGTCAGTTTGGAAAAAGCATGACATATAATTTTAACATATTATAGACCTGGCTCAATTCATTTCGAAAAGTGAAATGGTAAAAGAATTAGGTAATTCAAAACATTAATTCAAAAGAACAAAGTCAACTCAAATATTTCAATTACAATCAAAATATTACAAAAAAATTTTTTTTAGGTTCAAAACGGCAAATACTCGAGTAAGAACTTGGAGTAAGAACTAACTATTTTATTTTAACGTAAGCATTCATCAATGTCGTCGCCCAGATACATTGAGCAATGGCATTAGTGAGGCTAAAAATGAGGCTTCAAAAGTAACACAGTCGCTTATAATTTATAATTTACTACGTAAATTTAAAAAAAATGGTTTTAAACATGACAATATTTGTAAACGCTCATTAACATAAAATTATGTAAGTGCAATTATACAAATATATTGCAACAAATTTGTTTGGATAATTAAGTAACATATTTTTGTAATTAAAATATACACAAAAAATATTATACACTGAATAGTTATTACTCTAATTATCTGGGGGCTTCCATATATTGGACACACGTAAATAAATAGCTTCTAACTATGTTGTTATAATTATAACTTCCTAGTTCTTGTTTACTTTACATTTCACTGAGATGATTAAGCAAAGATCAATGTGCTAAAATAATTTATTAACTTAAAGAAATTGTTTTAATAAAAATTACTTACAAACATGTTCAATTGGTGCTGTAGCCATTTCATTTAGTATTTTTTGGACTAGTTTTTCACTATCTTTAGTATATAATTCATGTTTTCTTATTGATAATTGGAATTTCTCTTGATTTGATGACTTTTCTCTGAAACAAATTAAAATTTAGATTAAAATTACAAATAAAATATTAAAACTTATGTGATAAAATAATCAATACTAAAAAAATTGGGCAATGAATAAAAATATACAGCACAGGAGCATTTTTCAAAAAGTAGATTTCTGAAATATTTGGTGAACCTTAAAAGATATCAGACATCAACTTTGAGTGTCCGTTTAAACAGACTTTACCGTTGTTCAAATAAAGTTCAAACCCCTATATATTATAAAAAGAAAGTAAGCATGCTTGTTTATTTGTTTGTTTGTTTGTTACGCTTTTACGCTAAAACTAGCGAATGGTTCTTAATAAAACTGTACAGCAATATAGCTGATATATCAGAATAACACATGAACTATAATTTATAAAGATATATTTAAAAAAATGAATTTAATTTGACATTTACCATTTTTAAAATTTTTACAGGTTAGGTTAGGTTAGGTATTGGCTGTCCACGAAGGACACACTTAGGCTATAAAGCATACTGTGATACCATATATGTGTTTTACCACCTTTTCCACTGATAATTTCATTTATCAGCTCCTCAATTTCAGAGTGTACCTCCTTCATGTTTATACCATGCACTACACCAGCCCATCACAACTATAAATTAAATTAATTTTTGTTGCGACGGCGGGAATCGAACCCGCTACCCTGGGCATACCACGGCATACTGGGCTTATAGTAACTTTAACCTCACCATCACATTAGTTAAAGGAACTAAACTTTGTACATTTTATTGCCGTACAAAAACTATTGTTTTTTCCTTTATCATTATAACATATAAATATAACATTTGGATGTAAGATAATAAATTAAATGGGTAAGTATTATCTGATCATAGATAATGTACCCAACATATTATTCAAGTTACAAATAGATTTCTATTCCCTACAATAACTATATTATTTTCTATATTAAAGTATCACGTAGGTACATTTGTTTGCATAAGCGACACCTATAGAGCGAGATGTTACTACACAAAAAAGAAATCCATTACAAAAAAGATACTATATGTGTGTAACTATTTATGAATGTTTTAAATAAATGAAAGTGGAAAATAATTTTCTTCTGACTATTTAAACAATATTGTTTTTATGGATATTTAAATAATTTTAAAACGAATACTGAATGTAGCAGAAGTATTTATACATATCTATAGGTATATATAACAAGTGTGATATCGCAATATTTGTATCGATTTTAGTCCGTATCTCAAAAACTATTCGACCAGTCAGCAAATGCATCCGATTTTTGTAGTTTTTGGGTCAAAATTACCTTATATACTGAGTTTTATCGAAATTGGAGATTAAAAAAAAATTTCGATTTTTTGCAATTTTTTTAAGGGGTACCCCTTTGAAAAAACCTAAAAAAACGCAAAAAAATATTTTGTTTTGGAATTTGATGAAACTCAGTGAATGGGGTATTTTTGACCCAAAAAGTATAAGAATCAGATTAATTTAATGATTGAATGTAGAGTTTCTGAGATATCGCAATATTTGGATCGATTTTAATCCGTATCTCAAAAACTATCAAAAATGTTTTACTGATGCACATTGCACATTTAAATGTAACGGTTTTGCATAAACATTTATATATTCATGTAAAAGTAAAAACACCATCATATTACAAAAAATAATATGATTTTTTTAAAAGAGAAAAAAAAAATGCCATTGGCTATTCATATAATATGGATGGATATATATATGTAAAATGTATGTATTACATAATATAACATTTAGAAAAGATAATATCGTTCGCAATGCTTTAAGTTATCCTTTACCGCTACATATCTTGATGGAATTTTAAAAGGGATTTATTTAACATTATATAGTACATGTGTACATAAATCGTCATACTTGTTGTAAACCACACGATATGAGGTTGGTTTATTCATTCTTTACTGAAAAAAATGATTTAAATATCACATGGAAACTGTTTGAGTGTTAGAGGTTATTCAAAATTTAGTTAAGTTTTATAATGTTGCCGTCGAAAATGAATTGCATCTATTAAACTTCGCCCCCAGATGAATCAGTTTCATATTTACTTATGTTATGACGAAATATTTAAAGTACTATACTACCAAGGTGAAAAAAGGCAATAATATTTTATTTCGGTATCGTTGGAAAATAATTTAATAAGGCCTAAGGCTTACAATACGTGCTAAGGACAAAGGTGACATTTTCTTCGAAAACGAATTATGAGTTGCTTAGAAGATACTGAGAGGGGTTCGATATTTTGACCTGATAACCTTAAAGAAATAGAATTATGAGTTGCTGGTACTGAGAAGGTTTCGATATTTTGACCGTGCGTGAGTTTTGTTGGAGGCGTTTCCATGGTAACCATACACTACTTTAATTATAGAATTAAATGTATGCATATATAATTGTATGGATTGCATTTATGACTTACATTGAAAATTTAATATTATTGTTTCACAAATTTAAATAAATAATTATGATAACTTACATTTGAAAACTAATATTTGTGCAATTTGATTTCTTATTTTCACAATTTTTAACGCATTAAGTTTAATTAATTAGTGTTTTTCAATAATTTTAACTTGACATTTTCTATAACATTAACATGTAAAGAATTGCAAATTAGTCATAACAGCCTCCTTTAACACCAAAATTTTTCACTGGAAGCGCTGGCATCGTTTTTATTGTCCCTACCATGACTACGCACACAACGAATACGGCCAAACTTATAACACCCTTCTTTTTGCACCGGGGGTTTGACTGTTATTAAATAAAATTTTAGATATCCATGACTTCAGAATACTTTATTTTATCAACATAAGACTTGTAACATTTATAGCTTATCATTTTTTATAATTCGTATTAAAAAAAAGGATATAATAGAATTCCAAACACTAACACATTGCAACAAAAAAAATACATCTTGAAGAAAAGTAAGAGATCATCTATAAAGTTTGGCAAGTTAATAAAATATATTGAATCAGTTACATAAATGTTACGTTTCTTTTTTTATATATTTATTATAACGTAGATTTATTTAAAAGTTGATATTTCATTTTTAAAAAGAATAATTTTATTGTATTTTATTTAGAGAAACACTTCCATCATTTTAAGATGATAAATGTTTATATGAAGTATATTATATCCATATTATATAAAAGAAATAGTAGATATATACGTTCTCAGGCTATATAATAGTATGTTATCCTACTCTAATCATATGATCTTCTATACGAAGTAATACTATCGTATAAACTAACAACGCATACAAATAAAAGGGGTTCACCAAATGTTTAGCTTTTTTTAATGATAAAGAATATTTTGGATGAACATGGTAGAATTTTGAACATCAATTTGCTAATTTCTTTTTGTTTGATTCAGGGCAAAATTGAATTGTTTTTAAAAATTTATAGAGAGTTATTAATATTCCACGATATATATATATATATTTTCATAAATTGGATAATACTTATTAAAATTAAATTTTATGTTTAATTTACTTCAGCAATGGAAGCGTTAGGCCCTGAAATTACAGTTTTTGGTGGTGGGTCAGATCAAAACGCTTAGAGAAAAAGCAACTTATAAATAAAAAATCTCGCCTTGGAGTACAATAATTGATAGTTTTTAAATTTTGAAGTTCAAACATTTCAACAAAATTATTTTTACATAATTTTTACGGTTCTGATCACTTTTACAAAACCACACCGACCGACTCGACCGAATGTTATGAATTTCTTTTCGAATTGTACTGCCGTTAATACGCTTCGATCGAACCCTAAACGAAGTCGATGTTATTTTTTGTTCGCGCAGTATCGACCAGGAAAAAATTTAAAAGAAAACTATCCCGGCTCGAAACAACTCGACTGAATTCTTAATAATGTACTCAAGTTACTAGTAGCACTACACTCAAAAGCTCATAAAAATTAAAGTTTAAAATAATAAGTTATTCTGTTTCAATATTAATAAAACTCTTTGTATTAATATGTGTATAGTAACCACAATAACAAGAAGAAGCTTTATGCAGATTGCAATGAAATAAACCTTTTTAAGTGAGTGTGTGGTGTGTGTTATCTTCAAGAATAGAGAAAGGGCACTAAGTATATATGATGATGCTACCAGACACGGCTCATGAATGTAGTATATATATATATATATATATATATATATATATATATATATATATATATATATATATATATAAAGTTTAATATAAGGGTAGATGGTTTTACCATACAAACATCAAGAATACCCTTAAACTATAGCTTGTGTTAGTTACTATGTTTGTTGTTCAAGATAACTCTACAACTATGTTTTCTATAGAGTAGTTAGTTTACCAAACATACCACCAGATGTCTTTTGCATTTAACGTAGAACAAACCATTTCCAAGAACTATTACTAGACAATACATACACGACCAACCACTTCATTCTAGATCACTTCAGATAAACTTAGAAGATGGGACCAACTCTAACTGTATTTATATAACTGTTATACATAACGGAATATACCCCGTTTTCACTGACGGTTTAAACATATGTGTAAAAATACGTGCAAGTACAAAATGGTATGAGAATAGTAGAAACTGAGAATGATAGCGGAAAAGATTCAAATAACAACTTCATGCAATGAGATAAATAGAAACCTTTGTTTACAGTATGGTCAATAAAAGTTATGAAAATAATTAAACAAATCAAAAACCCGACTGTGTCAAATAAAACCTGAAAAGAAAAAAGAGTGCAGTAGTTTAAAAACCCTCGCAAGTAATACAATTTATTATCCTTTATTAAATTTAAACATAAACTTATATTTATTTTTGTAATTCGCTTTTAATTTCCTTTATTTTGATACCCTACTCGACGGGTTTGGTTCTTTTCAAGCAACTTGGGGTTTTAAAACGAATATAACGATATCTTTACTTGCAAAATCCGTCGAGCCGTTTGAAAGATATGAGGTAATAAAGAAATTTACAAACAAATATACATGCATACAAGGTACGCGCAAAACTTAATCATCCCTTGACACTCGGATAAAAATCACTCAGTATCAATAATCACGTTTTTAATATGAAAAGGTGTATTAGTCAAAAGATTGTATTAATAAAATTCGATGCAGGTATTCACAAAATAATCGTATTTAATCACTATTGAAAAAATTTTTTGTTTGACACCTCCTTTCGTCAACTCAATAGTTTTCTTCTTGATACGTCCAAGTGAGCAAAGAATATTTTTTCTCAGCTTACCAGGGATAATGTAATGATTGTAAACTTAAAGGGGTACTGATATATCTAGAATTCGCCTATTACTAATTTCAAAATATTTCGCTGTAAATATGATTTATTTGTTCAAATGATGGTTTGAGGTAATTTTTACGACACTTTATAGCTTTGAAATACTGTGATAAGCACTAAGAAATTGCATAGGAATGATTAAAAAAAAAAGTTGTATTATATAAAAAGTGTGAGACACAAATGAGACATTATTTCCCAAAAGATTTAATCATAAATAAAAACAAATTTTTTGAAAGGTTTCAGATATGACTGACGTTTACATATATTGAGATTTCGCAGAGTTTTTAAGCACCTTTATCTATATTTCACAAATAATGAAACATAATCGTTAAAGTATTATTAACGACAATGCATTGGCGCAGTTAGCATAGTTAACGTCAAAAAGCCCAGAAAGTTGAGAGGAAAAATTAAAAAGATGCTTATCACTTTTCGATATAGACATGTTCATTATAATAAAAATAATGGGGTTTAACCTCCGTTTCTCTGGCATACACGCCTACAACAGAGGCCAACCACATCATAATTTGTTAATCTATATTTATTTTAATTACAAACATATTTACAATTACATTTTGGTGTGGGTGGAGTCGGTCACTCCCATTAATTATAAATTGTTCACACTGCCGCTGCCTGGATTCGAACCCGAACCTATTGACAAACAGTCACAGGCAAACGCCTTAGACCGCTCGGCCATTTAGGCTCTACTGTTCCTTATAAATCATGCTTCTGAAATAACGTTTACCCTTTTATAAAAGCCTACTAATAAAACCTACAAAAAAAGATTGGTCTTCAGAAAACAATATATTTAAGCATGATTTATTTCGAGTGAAAAAAAATACTCACCCTGTATTTGATATACAAAAATAGCGTAACGGGATAACTATTATTGTTAGTATAAGTATACACAATTGTATAGGATTTGATTGCCGTGGTGGTAAACCTGATTATCTATCGACTTGAACCATGAAGTAGGAAAAATAAGAAAATTTATTAAATTGAAAGAAGACTGGTAAGATGAGACTAAAAAGAATAAATATGTTTTTTAGTCTAGATACGTATGTATGTATATTGTATGTATATCTATCTACATGTATATAAAGATAAAAAAAAAGTGCTTTATTATTCAACAAATAAATTTATTGGTATTTCAATGTTTTTTTTATTTTATTTTTAGGTATATCTAACCAAACTTATTTACTACCACACTCTTTATTCATTCATCGTTTATTTTTATTTATGCGTTCGATTCACAGCATTGATATATTATTATACCCGTCGCACCCAATAATATCTCACAAAAACACCGTGTATCCATAATATACCGCAATATTTCCATGATTATTTTTATCTGCCATTTTCAGGATTGAGAAAGAAGCATGTTTTAATTTGATTAAATTTTTCGGTTTTCTTTTGGTTATTGTTTTTTACCTACCTTATATCTTAAAAAGCAATTGACAACAAGTTACATGAAAACAAGTGAAAACAAACAATTGAGTTAATTGTTTAAATACACAGCAAATACATTGTATGTGGGTATACTTAATAAAATACATACAAATTATATAATATCTAATTGGCGTAAACAGTCATGTTTACGAAAAATATTTTCGAAGAAAAGCTGTTTATATTTTTATAAGGAACTTTTTTTTCATTAAAACTTTTAGTACTTGGATGACCGAGCTTTGTTCGGTAATTTTTTAGTTAAAAGATACAAATTTTATCAATAATAAAAGTACCGTTTAAATTGTCTAAACACAAATATCAATTTGAATGTCCCGGTAATGTACTTTATTTCGTTAACTACGATATACACCAATAGATGTCAGAAAAAGTCATATTTTGCAGTTTATGTTTCAGTTTTTCCTGAAAACACGAATAAAACGACGTTTTTTAAAAAGAAGCGTAGCTAGGTCGACTTATCGCCCCAAAAAACCCCTGTATACTCAATTTCATGAAAATCGTTGGAGCCATTTCCGAGATTGTTGATTGCTCGTTTAAATATATAATATTATATAATATTTAAGAAACTGGACAGCTCGTTATCTTTTTTTTTTTTTCTTGAGTTATCGTGTGTTCAGACAAACGGACGGACGAACAGACAACCGAAAAAGGATTAATTAGGTAATTCTATGAACACCTTTACTAAAATTATGTTCGTATCATCAATATTTCTAAGCGTTATAAAGTTGGGACTAAACTAGTAGTATACCTTGATATATTTCATATATACATGGTATAAAAATCAGTTTATAATAACCGGTGGCAGGAGATTGAATTGACATATTATGATGCATGACATTCTCATAACATGCAATTATAATGAACAGGAATTTGAATATAAAATTAAATTGGGCAGAATTTGATTATGTAAAAATCTCAATATTTGATTCATCTAATGAAATAATACATAAATCTATGTGGAAAATATGGAGTGGTAAAATATAACTGAACAAATAAATTCTAATGTTTGACTACATGCAACAAGTTATTTTTAAAAGTAAAATCGTTCAATATATCACAAATGAAAATAATGCACTTTTGGGCTCAAAATTAGGGAATATATTCAACTATCACAAATTTTGTAATAGTGGTGATAAAGAAAATTTACTGACTACAACAAATTGTGTTGTTGCTGAATAATTTAATCACAAATTATACAGTTAAACTATTCGACGTTTAAATTATTTAAAAATTAAATTTATAGTTTTTTCGGAAGGCGTGTATATATCTTGAGTAATAGTTTTCAACAGAAAAACGTTCTACCCTCTCTCGTTGCTAAAATTTCGCGTGAACATGGTTAAGTAAAGATCTTGTTAAGTAAAAACAACAAATGCGACTTTTCCTCCACCAAAAATTTCGAACCACCTAAGAAATTTAAAAAAAATGCAGCGTTCTCTTTCCAATCCGCTGATTATTTCAATTTAAGTAGATAAGTTGAACCAATAAAAATATAAATAAAACTGACATTTGAAAAAAATGTGAGGATCTGGTATCCGACAGGGACATCGAAACAAGTGTTCACGGACGATAATTTTACTACGGAAAACAGGTTGCAAGCTTAGTTATATTTTATTAAATATTTCAAATAAAAGTTTCAAAGGTCAAAAGTTTTACCTTATTAAGAAAAATGTAGCAAACGAAAATATCTTTCGTTTATTATGTTTTCTTAGTAAGTTGCTATCATGGTCATTTCAAAGTCTTATCAAAAAAATACTTCTTTCTTGGAAGTTTTTGGACCATCCCGTGACTTTTAACACCCGATATAATAATTTCTTATGTATTTCCACCAATGATAGCATATGAAGATTAGATGCTACATAAAATGACCCAAGAAATCACTTCATTAATAAAAATAACACTCTATACAATAGCATTCCGTTTTTTATACATATTTTATATCTTATTATTATCAATAATATACAATTTTTTTTACTAAAAAACATATTGATAAAAATAAAAATATAACTAACTTGTTCTTATACACATATCTATCCATATAAATATGATGTCACCATTAATAATAAAAATAAATTTCATTTTTCATATTTTAATATAATTTGAATATTCCCTGAAGAAGTTCTTCATCTTCATATACTATGTATTCTACATACTACAGAGGTATATAGTAAGGGAGACTGTAGTACCAGGATTCAAAATATTTTTTTAAATATCATAATGAAAATAGCCTCTGTTTAAGGCACTGTTAAATCTCAGAAAAAAAATTTTTTTTGTAATACGCTGCCAGTAAAGAAGTGTGAACTATATTACGAGATGTGTGATCCATGGAACAATATCAGAATGAACGATACCCTAACTAATGTATCTAGAATCACTCCCACTGATTTTACCGGAAGGTTCTTTCTTCAACATATGATATTTACCGTTCATTCTAGGAAACATCATCATATAATGTACGTGATTGAAACATGTACAAGTTTCTCTTACAAGCCTCCTTTTCTACTGTCCTGCAATAGGTATGTATAACTAGTATTTTTATTGATTCTGAATGAAGGAGTCATCTTTTTTTCCGCTTTTGCTACGCTAGCCTTTACTTGACTACCTATAACGAAGGAGGTAATAATAATTCAAACTCTTAAATTTAGTGCGTATCTTTTGTCAACTATTTGTGGTACACCATATTGCTTAAACTAAGGTACATGATGGTGGGTTTTGTCTAAATGTACCGGCTCAAAATTTAACGTTATCGAAGGAATCGAGGTACATGTATTCTTAGTACTATATCTTACCGTAAACCTATAAACCTACATGTATATGCAGATCTATATACTTAGGTTACCGGATGTTGTTTGATATGTAGGTAATATATATTATAAGACTGTATATAAAATATAAACTTAATAAATGTATTTATCTACCCTTCACATACAGGTTGATTTATTTATATTTACTTAAAACTATACAGTATGTATCAGGAAGTGCTCTCTCAGAAAAAAATAATTAATAAAATATTGTTTACTTCCCTGCAACAACATCAACAAAAAATTCAAATGTTTTTGAAAACAACGTTTATCACCCGATCACTGAGCTAGGCTACATTGAGCATACTTAGTTCTAGGATAGATTACCCCTTGAAAGTACTGTGTGTTGTTGCTTTTTAAAATAATTTATAATAGTTTTTTCATACATTTGTTAATTATTACAATATAAAATTATGCAATTTTATTTATTTATATTATAATCAATTAAAAAATATCACTTTCACTTCCGTCGACAGTCCTATGACAGTCCCAAACATACCATACTGTTTTGGTTTTGAAAAAAAAGACTTTGTCGTTTCACAACCTTAATGAAATTGTACAAATGAAATTGATTCATATGCGATGTAGAATACCTTTTTATGTATGTCGTAAATCTTATAATAATGTAAGTAATTTTAAATGATTCGCTCATTAAGCTAATAAAAATTAAAAGAATTCTTGAAAGAAGAACGCAAATAAAATCAGGTAATTTGTTTTTAAGAAATTCATAGATCGCCCGGTACTTTTTTGTTTCGTTTTTCAGAAGGTGATCTTGGTAAATAAAAAAATTTAATTAGATCATGATCAAAGACGAATCACAAGAGAATAAACCATTTAAAGGGAATTAATTGTATGTATTCTTGGATTTAAGGTTTAGTTAGAGAAATTTGTTTCTTGGTTATTAAATATAAACATCAGATTTTAATTTCACTTTTGCTTATAGTCAGAATTTTATCAACTAAAAAAATCCCCGGATGTCAATAAAAAATGTTAATTTAATAACTTTTATTGTAATATTGTAAACAGCCGATTTGAATTTTTACTGCAGGGAAGATATTTAAAAAAATTTTTTCTAAATATATCTTTATAAATTATAGCTCATGTGTTATTCTGATGTATGAGCTTTATAAAAGTAGAGTTTCATTCAAGTCCATTCGGTAGTTTTTGCGCGAAAGTGTAGCAAACACACAAACAAACAAACATCCTTAATTTTACATCTATTATATACAGGAATGGGGATAATGAGGCCAAGTTATATACTCAACGGAATTTTATTCGGATTTTCTCATAATTAATTAGTATATTTTAGCATTATGCACAGATAATTTAACGCATACTTTAATACAATACCGGATATGTCGTATGTACAAACACGCATCACTATAAATGATTTTCGCTGTATCTGTATAAGGTTTGGTTATAAATATGTGTAACCTATGTTTTAACGTATAATAACTTATTTATTTCTTACTATAACTTGCTTTTTCTATTTCATTCGCTGTTATTTTGCTTCTATGTGGATAGATCTAGTACATTGGATTCATGCATGCAAACAACCGGGAATATTTAAATATATTCATATAGACAGAAATACTATTATAGATACACATGTCATATCGTATAGTGATTGTAGACATTCACTTCCAAAAAGAACTACGAAACATTATTTACATTTTATTATTTCATAGAATAACAAGTGAAAACAAACAATTGACTGAGTTAATTGTTGAAATACCATGTATAGACAGTGTTGATGAAGCAATCGTTTGTTTTTTGACGTCACGTTAATAAAAAAAGATATCCACTTTTAAATAGCCACACACACACTGATATTCCCATATTAATGCATACTATAAAATTTGCACCTAATAAGCGCCCTCGTGGGTAAACAGTGATGTTTACAAAAAAATTTTTCAAACAAAAGTTGTTTATTTTTTTATAAAGAACATTTTTTACATTTAAACTTTTGTTCTATCTCTAACGGTTTACAAGATGGGTCCTACGGACCCAAGACCCAATTGACCCATATTGCTCATTTACGAACTCGACCTCAGTTTTTAGGTCCTGAGTACGCTATAAAAATTTCATCTTGATATCTCTTTTCGTTTTTGAGTTATCATGTCCACAAACGGACCGACGGAAATGGACTAATTATAGGTGATTCTATGAACACCTTTACCAAAATTTTTTTTGTAGCATGAATATTTTTAGGCGTTACAAACTTTGGACTAAACTTAATATACTATGTATATTTCATATATACATGGTATAAAAATGATAGGCAGTCATAAAATTTGCTGACAGACATGAAAACTTAAAACTTTGGAATAACTGTGCCTTTTTGACTTTTTCAATAGTATTAATAATTAATATTAGATAATTTGAAAATTATTAACATACTACCTAAGTCCGGCCACGTTTATTTATATGGTCTAAACCACTTTTTTCAGTTGTTTTTAAATATTTGTTCTCGTGAAAGTTTTGGGATGCAAACACCCTTATATGTGCAACACTCTTGAGTATAAATGCAACGACCTGCCAAAATTTCAAGTCTATCCATCGACTATCTGTCGATTTTTTCGGCCGTAAACAAACGGAAGTCAAATTTTTATAGATAATATATATATCCTTATATATTATAAAAGTGAAAGCAAGGATGTTTTTTTGTTTGTTTCGCTTTCAGGCAAAAACTACCGAATGGATTTGAATGAAACTGTATAACAATATAGTTCATACATCAGAATAACAAAGTTTGAATTTATAAAGATATATCTAAAACAAAAACAAAATTGAATATAATCTAATATTTTACTATTCCATTTATGATCATCATTTCGAACTATTAATTAGAGATTTATGTAAACATTTTAAATAGTAAATGTAAAATAATTCATGGCAATCTTTTCTAATAAACTCAATGAATTATGACTATTGTCCAATTTATTAAAATTGAAAACTATGTATATATTTAGGCTGTGTAAACCAATCCCTCTGAGAGTTATGGAATGGGGTGTAAGTAAGATCAAAAGAGGTGGAGACAATGAAGTGGTTTGTTTTTATTTTTAAGCCCAGTAAAGTGGGCGGGTATAAATCTAGTAAATTAATAAAAAAGAAACATCACACACTGTTCTCTAGTTGTCACCCATCCAAGTAATGACTATGAACTACGTTGCTTAACTTCGGTGATCTAATGATGACCACCAAACTACAAATTGATTCCCTACTTTTATTAAAAGAGTTTAATACTATTATAATTAAAGCCCTTGCGAAATTGGAGAAAAATATACTGTTAATGAATAAGTATTTCTTCAGTAACTAATAAAGCACAATTTAAAAATACAAATAAATCGTGTCTAATTTCGGAATAATATATTTTTTACTTTTCTCTTGAACTTTGTATATATTATTTCATAACTGTTTTATCGGTAACGCTTGGAAAAATCTCAAAAGTTGGCTACTTCTTAGTAAATTTAGAAAATTGTTAAATTATCCAAAAATTTATGATAAACACTACTGTATGTATTATTTATTTATTTATAATATATAAATAATCCCTTTATTATTAAACAGTAAATAGATGCCTCCTTCAATATTTTGCAAACTTTGTGTGTGTATAATAATAACGATAGTTTGGAATCTGGATAATAAATTTTTGGTAAATGTATAACTTTTTCTGACTAGTGGCTGACTTGGTTTGTATAGTATAAAATGTTATAACCTGAAAATTATCTAAGAACAACACAACATGGTTATTTGTGTGGTATTATCATACAATCTGTCTTTTTCTTTATTATCAAAGCTTTTCATTGGCTTAGTAGCGTGGGTTATATGTTGGTTTATTTTGATATCTTTCTTTTTTAGATATTTGTTTTAGTTGGTTTTTGTGTTAAAATATGTACATTGCAAATTACTAATTTTGTTCATTTTTTGTGTTCATACACATATCTACTTCCATAATAATATACAAGTGTTTAAAAACTGTTAGTATGAATCTGTATCTACTTAAAATCTCAATCATTTTCAAATTCTTATCAATGGTGTTCATCAAATTTCAAACAAAATTTTTTTTTCCGTTTTTCTCGATTTTTTCAAATTGCAAAAAATCGAAAAATTTTTTGTATCTCCAATTTTGATAAAACTCAGTTTATAAGGTAATTTTGACCCAAAAAGTAAAAAAATTGGGTGCATTTGTTGACTGATCGAATAGTTTTTGAGATACAGACTATAATCGACGTTAAGTAGTAAATTCAAAAATGACGAATTTTCATACAAACTATCATCCCCCTTTTCGCCACCAAAATTACAGAGTTTCATATAAACTTTCATCCCCAATTGGATATGTAAGTAAATTAGTTAATTTAATGGAAGTGGAATGATGTTTGAAATTATGATTAATATGTAGTACTAGCATCATAAAAGCACTACATCTACATGGCAAATATGAATGCAGAAAATTAGATATTTGTCAAATTAGAATTTTCGTCTTTGTAAATTATTTTTGTGACAAATATATATTTCCTTGTAAACGAAAAATGTAAATTATTAGAAATAATATTTGTTGTGCATGCAATTAAATATATATACACAAGTATTTTAATGAACCGAATATTATACGTTGTGACAATATTTAGTTTGTTACATACAATCTTATAATGTTACATGTCTCGAAAACTGCATGTAAAATGAATGAAAATAAATTATAGTATTTGTACTAAATTATTTTAATATTCTAATAAACCAAATATTAATATTTATATAGTTGAAGATTTTCTTGAGAAAATACTATTACTCCGGTTGGTTGGAATATTCAAAAGAATTAGAAGTGAAAAAAAAAACTGATACTTCTTCCAAATAAGAGACTTCTTCCTGTTTGCCTGTCTGTCGTCTGTCCGCCTATCCGTCTGTCATCATCATTATTCAAAAACGAAAAGAGATATCTAGCTGAAATTTTAATAGCGTGGTGAGAATGTAAAAAGTGGGGTTGAGTTCGTAAATGAGCAACATAGGTAAATTGAGTCTTGAGTCCGTAGGACCCATCTTGTAAACCGTTAGAGATGGAACAAAAGTTTAAATGTAAAAACGTTAACATCACTGTTTACCCGTGAAAGCGCAAATTAGACGGAAATTGTATAGCATGTATTATATGGGTATATCAGTTATATATGTGTGACATGTAACAATAAATAACTGCTGCATACGCCTCATGTTGCAATCTCACAAGTATTTTAAAACCTTTTTATTATTTTATACTTTTTAGCCCGCTATAAAAACGTGGTATATTAAATTTTTTATCATTTTTATTTTTTTATTAACTGAAAATGTAATATCAGTTTACGTAAAAATTTAATCAAGGGCAACTGGGCGACAATTTATTAAATAATTTTATCTAAAACGCTATATATTCATAAATTTTACAGCCAAAATTGTTTTTTAACGTTAAAATAATTTAAGGTTAAAAGATATTATAACAGTTTTTATAACATGGATTTGACGATTACTAGGATAATATTTATAATACCTAATTGTATTACTAACTAATAACTATTATAAATGTGTAGTTAATATCTATATCTTAACTCTGTTTATCTTTAAACGATGGGACATTGGGAAAAGACATAGGGAATTTGTCAGAACAATAAAACTAATAGCGGTGTTAAATAAGGAGAACACCTCTAAAACTGTCTTTTTCAACTTCAATTCAAGCTAGAATGATGGGGTTTTTCTATTGGACGTGTAATAAAGTCGAATTAACAAAGTGGGAAAAGCCCCCCCCCCCAAACATTTTCCTGTCATATATTCTAGGAAAATTCGATTTTTTGTACGGTACCGTACCGTATCGTTTGTATCGTACTGTCGGAGAAGGCTGAGCGGATCTGAACTGAGCTGGTTAAGGAAATGTGGTTACAAAAGCTAGATAAATAATGTCATATAACTTTTCTTACAGGATAAATTTTCTGTAAAATAACGCAGCTCAATTTATTTAAGCTACTTGAAAAATGTATTTGATTGAAATATGCAAGTTTTGTATTTTTTATAATTTTGGCAAGCAAAGAATTGGTCGATTAGATATTAAAATTTGTTTAAATATTGATTTTACAATGGTTGCATGTATAAAACAAATACAATATACAACATAGTATTTATTTATATTTTGTAAAATGATATTTATATTATAACCTTCCAAAAATGATATCAAGTTCCATCAAACTTATAATAATCATAATAATTCATATAATTTTTATTCTAATCTGTAGAAGTTTAAAATTAATAATTCAATTTCAAAGAAAACTACTTCAAATATTTCTTAGAAAATTTGTAGTTCAAATCAATAATTTGAATTATACAATAAAAATTTTTTGCAAAAAAAGAACCGACTCCAAAATAATGCACTTTTTCACTAGTGGCTATTAACAGAGATACACTTTCTCCCTTCTTTCAGTAAATCTATAGCATTTTTATTTGTGAAATTTCTGGAAAATGTGAGGCATTCCTTAAAGGGGCTTTGCAAATTTTAATTTCAACACAAACATTGAGTTACCGTCTTCACAGGCGGACGGACGAACGGACAGACGGACAACCAGAAATGGACTAATTAGGTGAATTTATGAACACCAAACTTTTGTTCGTAGCATCACTATTTTTAAGCGTTACAAACTTGGGACTAAACTTAGTATACCTTGATATATATTACATATAGATAAATATACATGGTATAAAAATAATATAAGAATAACAAAAGAAATCATAATTTGTTAAACCGTTTCAAATAACCTACATTTTTTAAACAGATATTAAAGACAGTTTTAATTTATTCACAATTTTTAAAATATTTGTTTCAATCCCAGCCGTATATATACATTGCTTCAGCAAAAATTGAACTTCGGAGCAAGGAGATACAAGTACGACTAAAAATGAAAAACTCATAATTGTAAATTTACAGAACGATAGTAAAATAAATCAATTCACAATATTTATAAATATTTACTATTTCGTAAAGAATTACCAAGAAAAGCTCAAGGATTTATGTCGCGACCTCAACAATCACAATCATTATGCACATCGTGTATTTATTTCATGAAGAACATTTTTCAAGGTTAGTTTTCTAATTTCCTTACAGTCTTTATTTTATATTATATGCATATACTCGTTAAGGATAGAGGAAATGAAAAGTTTTTATTGACACATAAAATGGTAAAACACTTTAATTATTATAGAAATCTAGCTCCACTTTTTTTTTCAAATGTTTCCAAAGTACAGAAAACCTAAAATTTTGGATAGTATTTTATGAAAAAGAAAGTAGATGTGTGTTAAAAAAAGAATTCATTGATATCCCATATAACTCAAAGAAAAGTATATACTTTTTATATAATTTGATACCTCCCACATCTAATTGTCTTTGTATTGGTGAAATAATTTGATAAATAGGTATGTATTACTTTTTTCTTTCCTAAATAACGACAAAAAAATTTCTTTTTTACGCTACCCAATTAAATCATTTTAAAATTATTGTTTTATGATAGTCACCTCTATATTCTAAAGTAACATCTACCAATTTAATGAATTTGATTGGTCTGTGAATTCATAAATCATTCTATTTGTCCCATAGCCACATCTCCCAAATCGGGCCTCGGATCGAAATTTGGTAAGGAGCTTCTCCATTTGTCTTGATAAGCTTAATTTAGTGGTATAATTTTTTGTTATCAATAACAGAACACCCTGTATATACACATACATGAATATTGTTTATAACTCTATAGTTAGTTATTAATACATTAACTTATTTACGTTAAATGAAGCATAGATACCATAATTATATTCGTAAACTTCACAGAAAACCAAAACACTATCCTAATAATAATAGTAATGAAAGCCTCTAATAATAATTTAAGATATAAAATTGATATCACATTATATTATGAATTTCATAAACAAGGAACTATAATCTAGTTATAATACTTTTTAAACAGTCAAAGATAATGCATTCAACATACACGAACTATAATTACTCATACTTGCGTCTATTTAAAAGCAAATTAGGGGACATAATATAATTTTAAAAATTCACTATGAAAACATTTGTTGGAACATTAAAAAAGTCAAAAGTTATAAATTCAATTCAAAATATGATTATATCAATAATTTATAAAAATTTTATGAAATAAGATGACACCTGTTGAGAAGTCAAAACCACAACCATAGACTGTATACGTAAGTTTAAAACAAACCAATTGGCGTCAGAATCATTAAAATCGGCCTCGCGCTGGTCTCTAGTGTGTCACATAGGAACACGCATACAGTTTTTTTCACAGTATGGCGTCTGTTGGTCACCGTATTGAATTTTCAATACTGCCATATCTTCAGTAGTACTCGCAAGCCTAAGAAAAGTCGATTGATGTCTGAATCATCAAAGTCGGTCCTCGCGTTTGGTCTCTAGCGTGCCATATAGGAACACACATATATAGACTGATAAACAAATTACCACTCTTTTGCGATGCTCGATCGGATAAAAATAGTTTCGTTGAGTAAAGTTGATCTGGTTACGAAGTTGCAGAAAGTTTTATGTATTTCTCCCGTACACACACATAAGTAAAAAGAAAAACCAAAACTTAATCATAATATTTAGTAGTCATGTTATAAAAGCTACATCAAATATAAAGGCCATTTTTAGCCAAGATATCGTAGATAACATAGCAAATATTATACAGGTGATTTTTAAATAAGGTAAGAAAGTTTTCACCAAGAAAATTTTTGGTGAACTTTTGACTTAAATTATAAATTTGACCGCTATGTGTGTCTGTGTGTCTGTCTGTGGCATCGTAGAGCCTAAACGGATGAATCGATTTTGATTTTAATTTTTTTGTAGGGTTATTTAATGGAGAGTGTTTTTAGATGTGTTTCAAGTGCGAATTTGGGGTTCCGTTCCCGAAAAATTTGTCGGCGGTTTGTTAAATTTTGTAAATTTTACTTGTTGAATCATTGAATAAGAATCTGCTTGGAAAAATAGGGAGTTCCTATTAAAAAGCAAACTTGACCATCATTTGATTTGGAAGGTGTCTTCAGAAAATAAAACCAGACACATATTTTTCATTTTCTAAGAAAATAGAAAGACCCATAATTTCCTTTTGAAATTTTTAATGAATCATCCTGTTTAACAAGTTACTTCTAATATTTCCATGGTAATTGTAACAACATTTTCGGTGTTATATATAATACACGTGAAATTTTCGTAAACTGTAACAACAACAACAACAACAAAAACAAGAGCAACCATAGATAGTTAATGATAACAATCCTGGTTCACCGTATGTAATGGTAGGTAGTAAGGTACCTACATGTAACGACCACGACCAATATAATATGGTATATAGTATAGTAGGTAGCAACTAGCAACCAACATACCTAGTGGTTTATTTTAACTGTAATTACAAGAGTATATACACAGTTCATTAGGTAATAATGTGTAGTGGGTATCTATGTAGGTAGGTATTGACGTAGGTACTAGGGAGTTAGGGAGATAGGTATATAACTAAGTGATAATAATATACTGGTATTATATTCTATCAGGACATTTATTAGATGACATCACTAGATATATACATTATATTAGTTGCTTCACTTATATAATATACAGGGTGTTATTTAACCATAGCTGACGTTTTTTTAACGAAAAGGAGGAAATTGACACCCTCACTTGGGATCTCCAATCAAGTGAAGTGAATGATATTTCGAAGAATTTCCTAAAATTTATTTATTGTTAACAAACTGGTCGCCGTGAATCGCACCAAAAATTAAAAACAACGAAACTAGGCACGAAAAAGGAAATAAGTGTTTCGCAATCGATTTGGATCGATTTTAGTCCGTATCTCAAAAACTATTCGATCAGTGTACTTTTTGGATCAAAATTACCTTATATACTGAGTTTTATCGAAATTGGAGATAAACAAAATTTTTCGATATTTTGCAATTTTATTAAGGGGTACCCCTTTGAAAAAATCGAGAAAAACGGGAAAAAAATTTTTGTTTTGGAATTTGATGAAACTCGGTGGATGGGGTAATTTTGGTCCAAAAAGTATAAAAATCCGGTTAATTTAATGGTTGGATTCAGAGTTTCTGAGATATCGTAATATTTGGATCGATTTTAGTCCGTATCTCAAAAACTATTCGACCAATCAACAAATGCACCCGATTTTTGTACTTTTTGGGTCAAAATTACCTTATATACTGAGTTTTATCGAAATTGGAGATACAAAAAATTTTTGCAATTTTTTTAATGGCTACACAACTATTATCCAATTCTAACCTTTCTCCTTAATTTTTATCAATAATTAAAATACAAGTACTTTCCATATATACTCTTCTATAATGTCAAACACACACTGTATGTATCTAATAATATATGTATGTTCGTTAGGCATGTGGTATTTACAAAATACATTTATGTAAAGATACATGAGACAACGCTGCATAGTTTCTAACCTGATTATGGAAGAAAATTAAGTAAATCTTTTCTAAATCATTACGGATAATAGTGACATAGAAATAATGTCAATGGATATAATATGTCATCTACGCTAGCATTATAGATATTTAATTAAATGCACTGATACACTTTTTATGTAGAACAACTTTTTTGCTATTTTTGTCAATAAAAACTCTATAGATCTTGTTTTATACTTTGTTTATACGAGATATATATTTCAAGGTTTACTAATTTTAGTCCCAAGTTTGTAACGCTTAGAAATACTGATTTTTCGAACAATTTTTTGGTATAGGTCTTCATAAAATCACCTACTTAGATAACTTAAATCAGGGACAAACTTTTTAATCTTAGTTGTCCACCCACTGTAATTTTACTTATCATAACAATTTCTGATAAAAATATTTTCTTGTTTTCATACGTTTTAGAATGTGATTCGTAGTCGTTGGAACTTTTTTTTTATTAATAAGAATAATGGAGTTTAGTCTCCTTTCCTCTCAGACATACACATCTATAACAGAGATCATCCACATCATCATTTTTAATCTTTATTTATTTAAACTACATCCGAATACAATTAAATTTATGGTGTGGGTGGAGTCGGCCACTTAGCCGGTTACTTTTTTTATTAAACAAAATGATTTTCAAAAGTGTTCTAAAGAATTTTAGCTAACTCTATATTTTTTAAGGTCAACTATTCTATTCAAAGCCGCTTTATTAGTTCTGAATCACTCAGTATAGAGGCTAAATGTTTTTCATTTCTAGATGAAATGACGATAATCACGATATAGTTTATACAGTAATGTTGATATTTAACTAATAAAAAGCAAAAACAGCTACATCTAAATACATCTACTAGAATTAAGTACCACGAAGATGAGATATCTGTTCTTCTTCTGGCAATAGATTGTTTCAAATAATAAATGTAACCTTAATAAAGATTACCTACAAGGCTAATGTTAGTTTAAAACCTCTATTTTATTTCATTATAAATAAATTCTAATGTTTGAAAAAAAATAATGAAAATGTCTAGAAGACACTACTTTAATTTAACTGTCTACTAGTGTTTCTCTTCTAATAAATAATTAAAACAACATGGCAAAAAATGTACACTTTTCTAGTTAGTAATATAAAAATAATCTAAATTTTTATAAATTCAGTGCTTTTTCTAATATAAAACTTAAATTAGTTATTTATATTCGAAATGATCTTGAACTAAAAATGTATATGAGACCATTTTAATTTTAAATTTAAATTTCTTTTGGGCAAGATTTTAATCCCTTATGACCAGAGATATTTTGAAAAAGCCGACTCGTAGACAAAATGTTTTTTGGAGAAATGTTAAACATTCCGTTGGTCCTGGTGTGCTTGACGATGGACGTTCAAAAAATTGTAAGAAACACCTCATTAGTTCATTTTCACAAGTGGCGAAAATCATTTAAAAAAATTCAAAATTGTTAGTAATTTAATTAATCAGCTGCTAACAAATAAAAATCTATGACTTTAATAATAATAATGGAGTTTAACCTCCGTTTCTCTGACATATACGCCTCATAACAGAGGCCACCCACATCATTATTTGTTAACCTTTATTTATTTAACTACATACATATTAACAATTACATTTTGATGTGGGTGGATTTGGTTACTTCATTCTTATCCAAGCGACGACAATGTGATCAATTCTGCACCTCCATTAATTATACTTGTTCACACTGCCGCTGCCTGGACTCGAACCCGCAATCTCCCAGTCAGTAGCTAGACTGTCTAAGACTAACGTCTTAGATTGCTCCACCACTGAGCGGATCTATGATTTAAAACCTACAAGAAACATAAGAAATTAGCAACTCGAAAAAGAGAAAAAGTTTCTTCTGAAACTTTCGATATCCCTAACCATCTCTGGCGCTTGGCAAAATTTTAAGAATTTGCTCTATTTATCAATTTGTAGTAAGCTGAGGTTAAGGTTCAGGTTTCGGCTAAATATCTTAAAAAATGGGACTCATGCCCCTGTATGACTGTGACAAATTTTCAAATCAATATTTGTATAAATGGCGAAAGTGTGAGGGTGTCTTCATCTTAAATGCGACACATTGTATAAAATAAACTGAAATATACTCATTGCAGTTAATATCCTTGGTGTCTAAACTTGTATAAAAAAAATTTTAGGAATTATATTCATATATAATAATTAACAGTATCATTTAAGGAAGAAATTAAGATACTTATGTATACTTATGCGATACGATATGTTATATTTATATGAATAATAATTACATAATAATAGTTATGAATATTAAATTATTATTAAAGTAATAAAATATAATTAATTTGACACTAGAAAATAATAAAACTTTATTAAGTTGTTATAATTACTCTCGTATAGTGTAGAAATTATTATAATTATTAAATCATATCTGTAGGTACTAAGTATATGGTTTCTGATAATAAACCCAAGTACACCCACTTTACAAATACAATAAATAATACTCGAGTAATATACATATAAGGTGACCCATTTTAATTTCTACATATATTTTTCTTTAACAAAAGATTCTCGTCGAAAATTACTCGGGTAAAAGCTGTGTAGATTAGAGACAGGTCTCCTGTTTTTCACCTGTTTAAAATTCAATTCATGTTTGTAAAGAATAAACGAGGAAAGTATTAGTTACTTTTTTACTCGAATTATTATTTAGGTCCCGAATTAAAAAAAAGGGGCGTTATTAGTTTGACCGCTATGTGTGTGTGTATGTGTATTTGTCTGTCTGTGGCATCGTAGCGCCTAAACGGATGAACCGATTTTCATTTTTTTGGTTTAATTAGAAAGGCAATTAAACGGAGAGTGTTCTTAGCTAAGTGCGAGCTTAGAGTTCCGTTCTCGAAAAAACTAAAAAATTGTGATGATCTTCAAAATCGATTCAGTTTGTAAATGGCATGACGTATAATTTTAACATAAAAATAATTACTATGGAAATGAATGGTCAAATAAACCTGGCTCAATTCATTTTGAAAAATGAAGAAATGGTAAAGAAATTAAAGTAATTCAACTATATTATTTAACAATTTTCTCTTTTTCATATCATTTACTAACAAGAATTGAATTTTTCAAATATTCTGAACGTTAAGGTTTATCGACGTCTTCGTAAAATATTACCCTCTAAATAGATTTGCGGCGATCATTCTTACGAAAACGGTTTGTTAAAGAAAAATTTAATTGAGGTAATTAAAATCAAACACTCTATAGAATTTATTTTAAAGCCGTACATTTATTTTATCTATACAAATTTACTCAGAATACATTAAAGGCATCATGCATTTCTTGTTATTAAGGGAAAAATAATATATAAATTCCTCTAGGAACTCAAGCTCAAAGAGAATAATTTTGCTGTGTAGGATGTATATTCTGGACAAATTGCACATGTCAGTAAAATATTTCAAGCCACTGAATTTATTTACTCTGTATATTTACGTTAAATTTTTGTGTCAATACTAATATAATTAATAAACAATTTATCCAATTTATTTATCATCAGGAGCACATACAAAAAATTAATGAATATCAAAAAATGACTATTTGTAAATTTATAAAAATATTCTAAAATTTAACTTTAAACTTTATTTTGGGATTTTCATAAAGCTATGTAAAAAGTCCATATTATTTCAAAAAAGAGGAGCCTAGAGAAAAAATCATAAAAGTATTTTTTTGCTTAAAACTGATCAAAAAATACAAAAATATTTTTTATTTTGAATAAATTCAAAATTTTGTACTTCATGCATTCATCCCCCCCCCCTTGGTTATCTGTCGATTTTTCTCATTAATGAACTTGACCTTTCAAATAGAAAAATCCTCATTTCATTTTTGACACCTATTTGGTAGGATAGATAAATAATTCAAAATTCCATCATCAGTACAAAAGCAATAGCCTAGTTTCCTTCGAAAATTCGCTAAAAAAAAAATTTATAAATTCTATCTAGAAAGTAATGTGGAATGAAATAAACGCGTTAAACGAAAATATTAATGAAGGGAAGGCTTAAGAATTTTTTTACTATCCCAAAACAGGGTGATTTTGGATAAAGAAACTTTTTTCAGTGGGTTTCTACCATTTTTAAAGAATGAACGGCCAGTATATAGATATTGATGAACAACTGGTTGTAGTAACTTTTCGCCGCTCTTAAAGCTGTAAGCAGAACACGAATCGATTTGCAATTTCAAAAGTATACCAAAATCTCAAACGTTCCTCATTAGTCTTCGTCAGTTGAGTGTGTTTATTATTATTACTGGGTAATTTACAGAACTTCTCCTTTTAAAAGATTAGCTTACAAACAATTCAATTCAATTAATAGTTCACGAGTACAAAGCCGCAGGACACAACTGGGGGCATATACAATATTAGCATACATATAATTTTAATCTAATCTATGATTTCTATTTCAACAAATACTCTATACGAAGTAATATGCCATCATTTAATAATTATCTCATAATGAAGTATTATTTTCATACGAAATTATTATTATTATTATTATTATTATTATTATTATTATTATTATTATTATTATTATTGCTACTATATATGTATGTTATTTACAGGGTTGTTCAAGAAGATACTGCTACTTAAATGGGTGGAGGCATGTATTTTAATAGCATAATACAAGAGTGACAAGTTGTATGTAACAGTGTGTTGCATTTAAGATGAAGATATCCTCATATTTTCGTTATTTATTAGAATATCAAAGTGAAATTTTGTCCAGTCAACCAGACTTTTAAGATACTTAATCGAAATCAAAACTTAAAAGCTCAGCTACTTAAAAATTGACAAATAGGGTCGCTACTTAATATTTTGCCAAACGTAAGATATAATTAGAGATATAGAAAAAAAACTATAAGAAAAAGTTACTAAGAATGGATATTGTTTTATACCCAATAACACTATTAAATTATCAATTTGTCCAGTTTTTACATTCCATAGTACACTAGTTATAAAAGTTAATTTTTTAATTTTATAACCAGTGTGTTATAGAATGTAAAAACTGGACGAATTGATAATTTAATAATGTAATGTATTCAAATATTTCGATAAACTTGTAATAATTATGAGTGTGGACCCAAGTAATGAAAAAATCAAAAATGCGAATTTTCTCATGAACGTTGGTATTTAGTGGCAGTAACATTTGCAATGTGCCCATCCTACTTAAGTGTTGCACAAAATATCTGCCATTTTTGTGGCGACACCTTATTGAACAACTCGGTATAATAGCGAGTTAGAGCTAGAAGAGAATGATAATATGGTGCTCTAATCACAGTAATAGTTATTAACTCAAAAAGACAGAAGCAACACACCAGAGTATCAACAATATAATTAACAAATGTATAGAGGGATGATATTGTTATGTTTGTTATATAATATCTCATACGAATGTGATATTTTAATAAAGACCTTTGGGAACTTACATTATTTTCATGTAGTATTATCACATTGAATATACCAACAAAAAAAAAGAAAAGGTGTCTATGGTGGCTGTGAGCTTTAGAAGTTAGACCAAAAATTATTAAGTAAATTACTGTTTTAAAGAAGATATCAAAATATTGGGTGGATTATTCTATTCATTATTCAATTATGAGAAAATTTATTTTCAACAATTTGGCTTCTGATAAAAATTAAAAATTTGGTAAATAAATAATATTTGGTACGGTAAAATCTTGTGGTTTTACGTCATCAACATACTATGAATATAGCTACAGATGTGTAACACTGTAACCTAGGAAACTAAAACTTTTTTCGATCGAAAAAACGACGCCTGTGTAATCATGATTAAAGCAGTACAACTAACTATTAACTAAGTGGTTCTAATCTTTGGTACCTTCTGATTACTGCCCATAGATGGCGTTTTTCTAAATATTATTTTTAATAGTTTTTATACACACGTCAATTATTTTAATAAACAAATTAAGTTTTCACATCCGCCGACAATTCCCACGACTGACTATCTTTGTTTACTTTAGTCGCAATGCAGACAATTTTGACAAAATTCCATATTTTATGTTAATCCTTCCATCTAAAATCTTTTCTTGGGTTTCATCATTAAAAATTTTATCGATTTTACACATTTTCAATGGGTCGCATGAATTTTGCGTGGAAATATTCGACAAAAAAGTGGTCATAGCTATAAACACTTACATTTTTCCAATGGTGTTGTATCTTTAATTAGTAGAAGCAATCGGGGTCTAAGCAAGAACTTTCTGTTTGAAAAAAAAAAAAACTATTCTAACCATATTTTCATTTGAATAAATGAAAAGTTGAAAAGCCAACAGACAACATTGTACATGTAGTACGAGTGCTAGAAAAAGATTAATTATACCAACTGCTGATGGATACTACCAACAACGCGACACTACACACGACAGAAGCTATTTTGTTTATGGTCGTTATTATACTTGGGCTATACGATGGAGATAATTTGTGGATGAGATGATTAGATTAATTAGATTAAATTATATTGTTATTATCTACTAAGGCCACAGGGGCTACGAGTTTAAATTAAATTAGGTATAGGGTAAAATGTAGGACAGTACATGAGTCATTTTGTACTTTCTCGACATATGTTGATAGCATTTTATTAGACAATATTTGCATTGAAATAAGGGTATTTTATTTGAATGCTATTTAATTCTTCTGGCTCTCTATTTACAAGAATTGCATATTGCTATATAAATCATATTCAACGTAAAGCATTGGTCATGGAAGTAGGTTGTACCATACCATATGCCAGTTCTAAAACTAACGTTAAATTTTGAGGAGGAAAAGTTTTAAATACGTAGTTAAGTACTTTGAGTCTGTATAACATATTGTACCGTTGATACAGTGTAACATGCACAAAATTTTTAAATTGTATTCTTGTTTATATGCATTACCTAGTACCTATAGGTAAGCGATGTATAAGTAAAAAAAACTCATTCACCAGGTGTCATTAAAAAAACATGTTTCTTGCTGCCCTTTCTGAAACTGTTTCTGGCTGCCCAGAATAGCAAATTCCTGTAAAAACATTTTGGGTTTTCAATGATTCAATCACATATATTCTATGATTCTGTTCCGTAGAGTGAGCTGTAACGATTACATGTAGAAGAGAATGCCTTCAAGAAAAATCGAGGAAGGTTATCCAAGGTGTAATATGATGTTTTCCATGGTACATTATGCTAATATACCATGGCACACACATCATGTACAATAGATCACACGTTTTTATGGAAAACTAAAAAACATTTAATTTCTCAAATAAAAGAAACCAAAAGAAATTCTATTTCCATAGTTATACTTTGAAAAATGACGCAATCATAAGAAATTTCAGTTACAAAAAAACGTGTAACTACTGACTTCAATTGTTTCGCTGCACTAAAAGCCGGGAAACTAGTTACATTACAAATATCATGAAGAATATAATCAGGCTAAAGTATATGGGTATATCGTCTTCTATTCATATGATGATATTCGTATACACAATCAAATTTTATGTTCGCAAAATTGGATAACCCATTCTACATGAAACGCTTGACAATGATTCTATTTTTCGTGAAATATACATCTCTTTATAACCATTGAACAAATATAATATCTAAATGTTGTATGTACAAAAGGTTTCTAAAATGTTCAGGGTATATAATTTTCTTGGTGAGAAGAATTTCAGATAGAAATTTGTTGTAAAGCATAAAATGTGACGAAGACAAATATCGAACCCAATGCAAAAATCCTTCAACCCGCTTTAGTAATGATACCAAAATTTTTGAATACTACGATAAAATTTAAATTTTTTGTTGAAATTTTGTGATTGATTATTCGAAATTGTTTGAGAATATGAAAGGATTTTCTGATAATCTCATAATGTTCCGTCTAAACTTCCTTCCAACTGGCGCCGAAAAGATTCAAAGTAGACACTACTTCCCTACTTTTTGAGACCGCCCCCCCACACCTTATTTGTAACATCGTTTCAGATCAGTACTATCGCTGGTTTAGGTTGTGCGTTGAACCGCCCAAAGGCATATGTCAAATTTGCTTGTTACTGAAAAACGTAACTCACTGTCAGAAAAAATGCCACAGTTAAAACATTCTAAGCGTACTCATCATATGTAATGTTATAATAGTAACACTTAGAATGTTTTATACCGATCATTTTTTCTGACATTGAGTATACTTGATATTCATAGGGTATTTAATATTTGAAAAACTAGTTGTACAAGATTTAGACAATATTCCTTTATTTGAAACGAAATTTGGGACAGATTTAATTATTAATTATGAATAAAAGACATTAAATTTTACTAAGATATAATAACATTTACGAGCAATATTGCGAGTATAACCACCTAGCCTTAAATATCTAAATTAAGAGTATTCTACTTTCAATACTTTTGAAATTCTATGTACATAAGGGTGCTGCTTATACATATGTAATATCGGTGAAACGTAAGTCGGTTAAATCGATGTGAATGGGTTTGGTTTTTCATGTTTTTCTTTTTTTACCCGCATACATACATACACACAGATTTTTGTATATACTTAAATAATAAAATTTGTATTTATTTATGTTGTTAAATTGCAAATGGCATAAATGGTATACCAAATAAAATTTTTAGATTTACTTTATCGACTTTTTATATCAATAAAGGTGTGTTCACACTTATACTGTTGGTATACGTAATTTAAAAATTACTAAAGCATACAGAAAATTTCGGTCCTTCGTTGGCTAAAAATTATCGATCACGACAAAACTTCTTTCAGTTAAAAGTAGCTTTACTTAAAATTACAAATTTGTAGCAAGCAAACAGTTGTATACTCAGTGATTCAAAAATTACAAAAAACTTCGAACGATAAAATAATAATAAAAGCCCGGTGACTTAGGATTTTTTTGTGATTTTAAGAAACCTTGTTAATCAAAAAATGTATTTATAAAGTTTTATTGAAATCCCTTGTATTATCCAATCCTTGCATATCTTCTTAAAAGTAGTTTTATTTAAATGGGAAAATTGTGTAACAGTTAAATAGAGAATATAATTAAATTAACGCCAATTTTTATAGTATTTTATATTTTATTTATTGACAATCACTAGAATTTTCATGCTTGATATAATACTGTGACCAAAGCTTTATTTGCACATTATACATACATTCCGCCAACTACATAAATATATAGTGATAGCTCTGCTTCTTCTTCTAAGCACTCACTTAATAAATATTTCGGATAACAAATAACCACATAAACCAGAAAAATGCTAATGCATACACAACACTCGACGTAAATTATGTGTATATTTTTGTATTGTTATATACATTGGTATATTATATAACATATATATACGAATTAAGAGTTGAATTCCATGTAACCTCAAACTATTGGTCTTACAGCTTAACATATAAACAGTACAAGTCATCTTAAATGTCATTGATTCAAGTTGAAGGTGACTCAAAGGTTTAACCGAATGAATCATTTATTAAAGTTTTAAATTTCGTCGTACAACCGGTAGGAACTATGTCCCTTTCGTTTTAAATTATGTATTATTGAATAACAACTACAATAAAGGCACAGTAATAAAATTATGTTTCATAAAGTTTTCGTTTATCAAGTTATGAAAAAAGACATTTTCATATTAATTATGTCTTTAAAACGTTCGGCTATTGACTGGAAGGTTGCGAGTTCGAATCCAGGCAGCGGCATTTTGAGTAATTATAATAAAGGGGTGGTAAAATTGATCACACTGTCGTCGCTTGGATAAGAACGAAGTAACTCAGAAGTAAGAATGAAGTTACTCTACTCACATTATAAAATTTAATTGTATATTGGATGTAGTTTAAAGTTAAATAAATGAAGAAATAGTGATGTGGATGACTTCTGTTATAGATAGATATCTGAAAAACGGAGGTTAAACTCCAATATTATTATATTAATTGTATTATTATAAAAATATAAAGAAATCATAAAAATATTCATGCTTTTAATATTTTATATCGAACGCCATCTTTGAACAATAATTAGAAGTTATTTTGTATTTATTAAACGTATTTTTTTGTGAATAGTATTTCGAAATTTGCTGACTTACCTAATTAAAGGTAATTTCCATTTTTATATGGCTGTATACTTTTATTAACTTTTGCCATCTCAACAGAATGGATTAACGCATTTTCTTTTAAAGAAAACGAAACAAACGAAAATGTACACACACAAAATAAAGGACACAGAAGAAGCTACTAGCTGTGTTTAAAGCAAGACAGAAGGTTTAGTTGGATTCGATTTTGGGACAATAAAAACTTTTGCTTACTCCTACCAAGACTATTTTTCCAATGCAGTCGGAATTTAGTTAGTTCACATGGTTGTTCTGAAAAATCAAGGAATCTGGAAATCGTGTCTCTTTCTTGAATGAATTCTTCTGTAGGCAGCTTCGTGTTACTCGAAATATTTTACTAAATACTTGTGAAAAGTGGAATTTTTAACGCACTGTTAAGCAGAAACAAGAAAATTAAAAACTGATGTGTTAAACGAACTTTTTAAAATTATTATTTTATCTTCTTTCTAAATAATGTCAGTACAAAATATTGACGTTCGCTGTATCCGTAAACGTAGAAAATAATACCCTTCATACATATAAAAGTATAAAGGAATGTTGAAAACGTGGTAGTTATAAAAAGAAATATGTTTGGGAATTTACGATGCCTCTGTGTCCGTACTAATACATTGGTGTTACCTATTATACAACTAGAAGGTATATAAGGAGTATTGTTGCTGACATATGCACAATATCACCACAACTCCTCACTATACTTACAAGTTACATACATAGGTAGGTGTAGGTACCTACTACATATCTATAGCTCTTACCAGTAGTACGTCAATAAAATTTATTACAACCGATCCAGAAAATGTAACCAAGATTTAAATGTTACTATTGGGAATTTATTCAGGTGTGTATATATATGTGTCGTATCAAAATGTCAACTAAAAAAACATAACAAAGAAAATAATAGTTAAAAAATAAAACTTTATAATTAAGTTGGGATATTTTTTTTAAAATAAAAATCATTATTTTTTTGTTGTTTTGTACACTTGAGAAAAATGAATGGAAATCATTAATTTTTTAATTACAAAAAATTCAGTATGCATATTCATGAGATATGAATATTTTTTTAAATAAATATTTTATTTTTAAGAAGATACATTAAAATGAGTTTAGTGTAACAATGTGAGTGGGAAGTATTGGAGCCGTTAGTTGTTTTACAGAACAGCTCCGCTTCGTAAAACAGTTGAACAAGGTTCAGCCATTATTGCAATACGTTTCTCAAAACTGCTACTAAAGTTTTGACATAATGAATATAATTACTATTTCAAGCAAATATACAGGACTTTTAAGAAATAATAAATAAGTAGTTTTCCAATTTTCAAAAGTTTCAATTTTCCAAATTTAAATTCCAAATCCAAATTTATTATAATACTGTCTTGCTACCCGCCCGGTTCACTGGACTCAAAAGTAACAACAACCGCTTTATGACCTCCACCTCTTTTGATGTCAATTATTTCTTTTCCATAACACTTGAAGGAATTGTTTTACCTACACAGCTAAAATATTTGCACATTTTTCTTTCAATTCAAATATAACTTTATAAATTATGGCTGATGTGTTATTCTGATTTATGAGCTATATTTTTGTACAGTTTCATTCAAATCCATTCGCTTGTTTTTGCGTGAAAGCATAACAAACAAACAGACAAGCAAAGAATAAAACAAACATTTTTACTTTCACATTTGTAATATATAGGGAAGGGATTCATGGTACAGATTAACGAAAAAATAGATTTCAAGCCAGAAAACAATCAAGTTTTCCAAATAAATGAAGCCGAGTTAACATTGGTTAACCCTGAAATTGAAATACCTAAGCGTTCTTTGGATTCGCCTTGTCTTTAATGATGAAATCCAATTAGCACGAATCTCAAGATTTTCGGCTCGCGTTACCCCTGAGGTTAAAATTCACAGACGATGATTCTTAAATCACAGGGTTAATGAAAGGACAAAAAACGCTAGATGACATAAATGTTATAAAAAAAATCGTAAATTACTTTTACGTAAATTAGTTTTTAAAGTCATAAACTGTCTCCGTCTACGACATCCATTTTTCTATATATAAGTAATAATAATTGGTAACAAAAACAATATTGTTTTTCCTTATGTTTTATTAGTTTTACATTATATTTATCGTATAAATAAAATTATATGTTATTTTTATTATATTAGATAATAATAATATTCATAATAAAAAATATATATAAATAAATTTAAAGAATATTATAATTTGAATACTATTATTATTATTATTATGATTATACATATGAGGTGATAAACTCGTTGAAAAACAAGCACGGTTTCAGTTTGGAAAAGGCATGACATATAATTTTAACATATAAATAATTACCATGGAAATGAATGGTCAAATAAACATGGCTCCATTCATTTTCAAAGTGAAATGGTAATACAATTAGGTAATTCAAAAGAACAAAGTTAACTCAAATATTTTAATTTCAATTAAAATATAAAAAAATTTGTCCCATAAAATGATAGCTCTCTAAGTATCCTTTTCATCGCATCTGATGTTCTTGACCATCACTTTGATATTGATTAAAGAAGGAGAATTATAGGTTTAAAGTGTTTATCTGTGCGTCCGTGTGTTTCTCAGTGATATCGTAGCCCTTAAACGGTCGAACAGATTTGATTAAGAACATTTTATAGCTAAGTTTCCAAAAATCGGTTTACAAAAATTAATCGCATTTGTCGGGGTTTTTTTAAATTTTGTAAATTTCACTTGTTAAAATTATACAAACAGCCTGCAGTTAATGTACTATTAATTACCATTCTCTGCTATATTATCTCATTCATTTAAAACTATTAATCGGTTATGTAACACGTGATCAATAAGGAATAGATGAAAGTTTTGTTCCCTTAAAATCTTTGTTAACACATCTGACCCTGCTTATTGTTCCTTGGAGAGTTATAGTTTTTAAGATAAGAAAAGACATTGGACAATGAACACATCAAATTCAAGTTTGTACATATAATTATGATAGCATTATTAACGATATGTTATGTAGTACTTTTATAATAACACATGATGTAATAAACATAAACTTGTATGCCAGAGAATTAGAGAGGGTTTTTTTTTGTTGTTCTTGTAGAATAGAAAAGTTTCTAGAAATAATTATTATTGAGCCTTCTCATTCGATATCCGAAGTTTATATATGTTATATAATATGGTTTACGTATGGTGGTTAAAAAAAAATTATAGTCTATATAAATTACTTGTGGCAAACTTTTTTTTCATTTCAATGATACGAACTGTGAAAAAAAATTGTTCAAAAGTTTCATTACACAGTCGTAGGATATATTGAATATTTACAAAGTATACAAAGAATTTGGTAAAAATTGAGGTTATATAATCATTGAAAATAGATTTAACATTCGCAAATGAGTTACCCATTAGTTTTTACCCAGACGACAGCGATGGTTATATCATTGACCAGTTTCATTTCAAAAGTATCCATCCTTAATAACTTTTAACCTGATGTGATTATTGTTTTGAGTGAGAACACATCGATTTAGATATCGAAGGGGAAGTTCAAAAATGACACCTAGAGAATTTTAGGTTTCATCTCTTCACCACCAGCTTCCCTAACTTTGAAATTTCAAGTAGTACTTCCTACCTTGTGATGCATAATTGGAAAGAGCATAAAATTCTCTTTTAAAACATGATAAAAACTTGAAATTGATCGATTTATTCCAACGATATACTACATAGAAAATGGAAGGTATCCACTCTTATTAACTCTTGATGTAATTGAACTAAAAAATGGGGTGTTATAAGTTTGACCACTATGTGTGTGTGTCTGTCTGTGGCATCGTAGCGCCTAAACGGATGAAACGATTTAAATATTTTGGTTTTCTTTTGAAAGGTAATTTAACGTAGAGTGTTCTTAGCTATCAAATACGAGCTTAGGGTTCCGTACTCGAAAAAATTGGCGATTATCTTCAAAATCGATTCAGTTTGAAAAAGGCATGACGTATAACTTTAACATATAAATAATTACCATGGAAATACATGGTCAAATAAACCTGGTTCAATTCATTTTGAAAAGTGTAATTGTAAAATAATTAGGTAATTCAAAAGAATAAACTCAACTCAATTCTAATTAAAATATTTCCAAAAATTTGTTCCAAAAAACGATAGCTCTCTAAGTATCCTTTTCATCTCATTCCTTGACGATCACTTTGATATTGATTTAAGAAGGAGTTTTATAGCTTTAAAGTGTTGATCTGTGCGTCTGTGTGTTTTCTCAGTGGTTTCGTATCCCCTAAACGGTCGAACCGACTTCATCACATTTTATAGTTTCCAAAATTCAGTTTACAAGGAATAAATCGCATTTGTCGGGAGTTTTTTAAACTTTGTAAATTTCACTTGTGTAAATAATTTTGTCGAAAAATATTTTTTCTATGAAAATAAATTATCATATAACATCATTATAAAACAAACGCACTGTTCCACGTTTGTAGGTAGGTAAGTAGATACTTAAAAAATGTCGGATAGTTGGAAATACTATAGTATATAGTGCGAAGCACTTACATATAGCAGTAGATATCATCATCTCTATATGTAGTATGATTGAAACTTTCTTCAAAATGAAGAGAAATAAAAAACATTATTATTAAATTTGAAATAGTCTTGGCATATGTTGATACTTTACGAGGCACATGGAAAAACCTTTTTGAAAAAAAGTATATTGTACTCAATACAATATTATTATACTAAATTATGTAAAATCTTTCTTTCATTTATCGAAAAAAGGCATTATCGACATTAAATAACATTGGTGCTCACCGCAAATGTCTTTACAAGAAGGTGAACATAAAAGATTCTTTCTTATTTGAATTTATGAATTTCATTGAAATTAAATTTTTTTTTTGTCCATAATTAATGTGTGCCTGTTTGTATGATTTTATGGCTTTTAACTCGAATAGGTAACTGACGTTTTTTGATATTTGAAAATCAGATATTAATATTTTAATGGCCTGTTAGAATGTATGGCTACGCGGTTTAATTGAAATGTATATAGTTCTCGGAACCGCACTCTTTTTGTTAAAATATTAATAGGTAGGTACAGATTTCGTGATTGACTTGTTCTTTAGTATACAAAATTTTCTCTCTATGACTTTTTTTTAAGAGTGATGCGTTTTCAAATGAACATGATAACGTCATATGAGCGATAAGTTTGAAAAAACGTAGCGGGGAATTTGTGGGATACTATAATCACTTGATAACATATAATGTTGAATGAACTTTTAAAATAATGAAATTCATGAATCGTAATTTTAACGCACTTTTGTCCATTTTCTTAAATATTTTTTTTCATAAACCGGAAGAATTCGGCTAAAAATCTGAAAGGATTTGATAAATATGTATCAGTTATATATCCGCAATCTACTATACTATAAAAGAGTATAAAAATGTGCGAAATCATGCAAGCAACTTTTTATGAATTATTTATTTTTTTATTTAACGCACGTGTTTTCAATTTTAAGCGGGTTAGACCAATATTGCCCCATTTCAATCCCTTAGAGGTTGGCTCATAAACACCCAAAACAACACATTCTACCAGATTTCATCGTGTAGTAAAAAGTTCAAGCGATTTTTCTTCGTTAGCTAGACCAGGTATGGGCGAGCTATTTTAAGTCGAAGTGACCATTGTTATAACTTTATTGTGTTTCTTGATCCAAGACCACATTGCTCATAGAGGATTAAGCAAGACGGAATACGACTCTTCTACCTATCCCAGTTTCTCTTTAGTAATGAGATAAATAGAAAAAAAAAAATGTTGTCTCTCTGTTTTATTCGTATTTTTGGTTGTCACTGGTACGGTTGTTACTGTCTTACTCGTATTTTAGGTACAGAAGTCTGAGGGGCTACTCTAAGCCACGTTTGCCCATGCCTGAGCTAGACAAAATCATTGAAATACAATGAAATAATACAAAATTTTATTGTTATATTATTAATAAGTATACAATAAATTTCTATATATTTTTATTATTTTTTCAATCAATTGATCGAAAGATATTTATATATATTTATATTTTTAGATGTATAATTGTAAATATAAAAACATTGTTTTGTAATTTACGACCGGAGATGATGTGCGCTTGGTTGATTTAAAAAAAAAAAATTGTTGTAGTATATGTTATTATTTATTATTACTTAATAAATCTATTTATTCAATTAAATAAATTGTATAAAATCACAGTATGCAATAAAAATATGTTTGTATTGTAATAAAATCGAAATATATCGAAAAAATAATGTTAAATGACCATTATATGAAAAGTTAAGCATGTTCAGAATGTGAGAGAACTCTCCGATGTACCGAAAGATAAAACCGTATACCTATATATGAAATTGGTACCGTGTACCAAGGGCTTCTAAGGTTAGTCCCAAGTTTGTAACGCTTAAAAATATTGATGCTACGAACAAATTTATGGTAGGTACTCTCAACTCAAAAACGAAAACTACAAAACTCAAACACGAAAAGAGAGATAAAGCTGAAATTTTTATGGAGAGCTCGGGATGTAAAACATTAGGTTGAGGTTGAGTTAAGGTTTCAGGTTGAGTTAAAATCGCAATGTTTGGATCGATTGTAGTCGGTATGTGAAAATCTATTCGACTAGTCATCAAATGCAACCGATTTTTGTACTTTTTGGGTCAAAATTACCTTATATACTGAGTTTTATCGAAATTGGGGGTGAAAAAATTTTTCGATTTTTTGCAATTTTTTAAAGGGTACCCCTTTAAAAAAATCGAGAAAAACGTAAAAAAAATTTTTGTTTTGGAATTTGATGTTACTCGGTTCATGGGGTAATTTTGATCCAAAAAGTATAAAAATCAGGTTAATTTAATGATTGGATGCAGAGTTTTTGAGATATCGCAATATTTGAATCGATTTTAGTGCAAATCTCATAAAAAATTCGACCAGTGAAGAAATGCACCCGATTTTTGTACTTTTTGGGTCTAAATTACCTTATATACTGAGTTTTATCGAAATTGGGGGTAAAAAAAATTTTTCGATTTTTTGCAATTTTTTTAAGGGATGCCCTTTTAAAAAAATCGAGAAAAACGCAAAAAAAATTTTGTTTTGAAATTTGATGAAACTCAGTGGATGGGGTAATTTTGATCCAAAAAGTATTAAAATCAGGTTAATTTAATGATTGGACCTGAAAAACAACTTTTGCATTTTTTTTAATCAGAAGAATTCTTCATATTGTTCTACGAAATTTGAATTTCTACATATATGTCAAGTGCAATTATAAAATAAGAAGTAGTTCACACAAATACCAGAAAAGTGAACATATATTTTAATTACAATATGTGGTTTCTGGCACTGAAACAATTTAAAATATCTGTTATACTTAGATACATACTGAATAGAAACTTAATATAAAGTATATATATATTATATATATATATATATATAATATATATATAAGTATTGTATACACAAGTGACATTACTATAATTAGGGTCTATAATATTGCTTACATAATAATATTTATAACAATAGATCCCGTTTTAATTATTCTACCTGTTTTAAACATTTTAACAAACACTAGTTTTATAAACATTATATCATGTTTAATAACGAACATTTAATACGCCCAAAAATAAATTGATGTTTACGAAATAATGACTTTAAATGTAATTTGTTTTTACCCGACTGAGCAACGCAAAGGAGTGGTAATGTGTTTATTAGCCATATGTGTGTTCCTATATGACTCACTAGATGGATTTTTAATGATTCTGACTTCAAGCGATTTGTCTTAACCTTGGAAGTGCTACTGAAGATATGGCAATGATGAAAATTCCATATGGCGACCACTAGGCGCCATATTGTGGAAAATATGTATGTGTGTTCCTATGTGGCGCAATAGAGGCCACACGCGTGGCCCGATTTTGATCATTCTCACGTCAATCGATTTGTTTTAACTTGATGAGTGCTACTGAAGATATGGCAGTCATAGTAATTCCATATGGCGACCACCAGACGCCATATTGTGGAAAAAATGTTTGTGTGTTCCTAAGTGGCGCAATAGAGGCCACGCGCGTGACCCGATTTTCATGATTCTGACGTCAATCGATTTGTCTTAGCCTTGTGAGTGCTACTGAAGACATAACAGTAATGAAAACTGCTATAAAGTGATATAGTGCTACTGAAGATATGAGATTCATAAAAATTCCATATGTGCACGCCATAATGTGCATTATTTAAACGTAAGAAAAAATTCCTTAAAAAAATTAAATAACAACTTTTGCTTGAAATATTTTTCCGTAAACGTTACTGTTTACCCGTGACGGCGCAAATTAGGACTAAACATTGGTGTCCACTTTCTCCAAAACTATAAATGATATAGAGTTGAAAATTTGCAAGTAGCTTCAACAAATTAATTAATAATATTATCGAAAAATGCAAATTGTTTAAGGCGCTTGGCACAAATCCAAGAGACCTTGGTACAAATCATACAACTTGTGTATTATTTTCAATTATCTTTAATTAAGAAAACTGTAAAACAAGTTTAATTTTTTTTTTTTCAGATAATTTTTTGAACGATTAATATAATACTATTAAAAGCTGACTTCTTGTAGAATCTTACGATTCAAGATTTTCTCGGTAAAGATTTCTATGCAAAGATGTATAAAAATTAGTTTGTAGAACATAAGTTAAGGACTTAGACTCAATTGAAATATTTAATAAGTTACCGTAACCATTTATCAAATACGGCGCATAAAAAGCATTAAATTTAGATGGTTTTCAGATGACTTTGAATGATTGATATAACGTTTTAAAAAAAAAAGCTTATACAAGATTTTAATCATTTTAAACGTTATGTGAACGTTAACACATTAAACTACCTTAAAATATGAATAATAAGTCACCGTTAAACATGTTATCAACGACTTGGTTATATTATTAGTTTTATTATTATTAAATTATATTCATGAAAATATTTAAAAAAATTAATAATAATAATAATAAAATAAATAAACCATTTTAATATAAATATGCCCACATTGCATTCATATATTATAAAAGTTTTAATTACATTTTTAATGGTTATAATAAAAAAAAAAATTGTAAAAATTTGACATTTAGTAGCTCCACATAATCCGTATGTATGTACCAAAGTTAATATGCGAATTATAACCGAAAAACGGGAAAATTTAGAAAGGGAAGTATAATATAGCTTGGTTTTTATGGGTTAGTTTATATCTTAAGCTAATTAAGTAGGTTGTAAATTAGTGGGCGACTTTATCTTGATGATTTACTTGAGTATCAAGTCTTTCGTGATAACCCACCAACAACTGAAACAAGAAATCTGACAGTATTTACTGGTTGGCAATGACGCGGATTTAGTTAAAATTATTTTGAGTCTTTCATTTAAGAAAGTTAATTTCCTAAAAGCTTATTTACTCATATTAAAATAGAAGAAAAATTAATTGTTAAATTTGTTAGATATTTTTACAGCCTTTTCAAATTCGCTTACTACTTTACTCAACAATTTACATGTGTACCTTGTTTCAAAACTCCAATCTACAAAAAAGTTCAACTTTCAAATTTATATAATAAGCTCCTAAGTATACCCTCAAACCTCGAAAAAGATCTTGATATATGGAGGTTAAAATTGTATTCGGTATAACACGTACATAGTTTTTTTATTTCATTTTTTTATTTTTATCTTTTATGAATAATAAATTAAACGAAGTTTATTACGCATATGGAGCTTTATTGTATGAAACGGTTGCCATTTACACGTTTTCAGAATTGCAGATTTTAGGAATTTTATCGGTATTAATGTATCAAATCTTTGCATTTGTATGTGTGTGTTTTGAAAAGAGCGTAAAATATCGCTCAAAAGTCTTCCACTATCCATAGAGGAAATTGGTGGGAAGAAATACGATCATAAACAGGTCGAAGATATATAAACAGGGCGCAGATATATTCAAAATTGATGAATTTTGTAGTGGTCAGCAGATTAAGTCAAATAAATTTTTTGAAAAGCCGTCTTGGTATTCCCATTCAAAAACCATTATATTTTTGAAGAAATTCATAAAAATATCACTTTAAATGAAGAAATAAATGACGTGCAATTTACATGATACTGTACATGTTATCGAGTAAATAAACATGATTGGCTAATACAAAATGCATAGCATATTTTTTCTCTGAAAATATTTTGGAAAGTAAAAGTTAGATGTAGAAAATTGTATGTTTTAATGGTCGTAAGACGTTCCATCTGTAAAGGTAGTCTCACTATACGATAAGAAATTCGGGTTGGCAATGCCAACAATACATCAGATAGCCCATCAGCCCTATTCAATACGGCAAAATTACTTAGGTTTACATAGATACTGTATATGTATCTGTTTCTGTACCATACCAGCATTATAATAAATGCCATGCATTCCTTACCGTGTATCTGAAAATATTTTCATTTGCATAATTTTAAAAGCTCTTATTAAACTTACAACGTTTGAATGTATGTTTGTTTGTTCGGGTCAAATCTTTTACTTAAATTAAGAAGTTATCCTCAACCAATTGAGCTGAAATTTTATGTACATGTTCAACTGACAAGGCCTGATTTGCGAAGTGACGTCATTTTAAATATCTCCTTTTCCATATGTCTATACTAACCTTATACTCACTTACCTTTAACCTTCCGAACTTTATGAAATTAAGTTCAAAGATCATTTTAGGACTATGATAAGCTCAAAAAATTTTTTATCGATAGGTTAAATACATTTCATTAATACATTTCTGGGTAAAACATAATTTAATATTTAAAAAAAAATTAAATGTATTATATTGTTTTTCGTTTTTGTTTTTAATAGATTTTAGTTTAAATTATTGTGTTTGTTTAAATTATTGTGAACAAATTTTTAATTATTTTTAATAAAATGTTTTAATATATATTGTTATATGGTCTATTTTAAAAATGGTTAAAAAAACGTATAAACATGTGAAATTTACAAAATTTAAAAAACCCCCTACAAATTTTTCGGCTACGGCACCCTAAGTTCGCACTTGAAACATAGCTAAGAACACTCTCCGTGAAGTTACCTTTCAACCTAAACCAAAGAAATCAAAATCGGTTCATCCACTTAGGCAGACAAACACACAAACAGCGGTCAAACTTATAAGAACCCTCTTTTAGTTCGTGTGTTAAAGTTTTCAGACAAAATTTATAGGAAATTTTGTCCTCTACAACTTTTGTACTAAATGTAATTACGATCAATGGTAAAATAAACGATATATTCTCAAAAACTGATTTTTGGGACATTTGATCTTGAATATGTATGGATGCTCACGCGTGATCATATATGCCTTTTGAGACAATATTGTACTTAAAATAAAGGTTTGTAGAACTATTCAGCTTATTTCATGAGATTCCGAGGTGATACCCTATTAGGACTAGTTATTTATTCAAGAGTTTTCTGTTATACATTGTTAAGATGTATATCAAATCACTTTTGCACTAGCAACAAATTTAATTTTAAAAGAAAAATAGTTATATTATAAAAAATTGCACGTATAATCTATTATGACTTGAAAGCATGTAGGTTTTTGTGATAAATTATCAAACATTTTTATTTTGTAGCCAATACTAAAATTTGCGTATGTTCTATATTCATTTAACAGAAACTAAAAATAGCTCTATTATAAAATATAGAATGTTCTTTACAGCATCAGCCATTCTAAAAACATATCAAAATATTTTTACTCTGCACAGAGGATTTGCTATATAAAAAAAAAACATTTAACAAAAAGAAAACCGACTTCAAAAAGTAAAAAAATAAAAATGCACTAAAAAGTCAAGAGTAAAAGATTTTTTTCTCATGAAAATATAGGTTATATAGCAAAATTGGTTAAAAATGGGCCGAGATATAGCCATTTTAAGCTAATAGTAAAATTTAGTGAAAACATTTCTCACCATTTCCACAATCCACGTGCAAAGTGGTACGGAATGAAAAGAAGTTTTGAGCAAAAGATTTTAAAAATTGAAAATGCAAGTTTTCAAACGAGCTATAGTTTTTCCAAATTCGATGATTTTTTGTAGAGATACAGCTGTTTGAAATTTTGGAAAAAAAATTTTTTGGAAACTATTGTAAAATTTATAATTCTTTGCCGAACAATCGATATTTCTATCCAATGTTCTTTATTTTAAGAGAACTTTGAAAAAACATTTACATTTGCGATTAAATCACAAAGACAGCCAGTCAAAAGACTACAAGGAAAAGGTTAGTTTTGAATTTTGTTTTATAAGTCAACCTGTATAATATGCATATATAACAATAAAATTAGATTGGCGGCATCCATACAACATGACATGGTTTTTCACCCTAATTTGTCACCGTCAAAATAAACACACATTCAATATACAATTTATTGGCAATTCACTTTAATAGCTTTATTTTTTACTTTATTAAATTGGTGATTGAAAACATCATGTCAATACATTTTTAACACTACGTCATTCTTACTATAAAATCTATAAGTTAATAAAACAATAAATTTTATTAGTTTCAATCATTAAACAACAAGTTAAATTTACAAAATTTAAAAAACTTTTTTTTGGAAACTTCCATCCATAAAATGTTCTCAATCAAGTAGGTTCAGCCGTTAAGGGGCTACGATGCCATTGAGAAACACACAGACTTACAGATAAACACTTTAAACTTATAATACTCGTTCTTAAATCAATATCAAAGTGATGATCAAGGACAGCAGATGAGATGAGCAGGATATTTAGAGAGCTATCATTTTTGGGGACAAATTTTTGGAAATATTTTAACGGAAATTTAAATATTTGAGTTGAGTTTGAAATTTTGAATTATTGCTTTGAATTACCTAATTATTTTACCGTTCCACTTTTCAGAATGAATTGAGCCAGGTTTATTTGCCCATTCATTTCCATAGTAATTATTTATATGTTAAAATTATACGTCATGCCTTTTCCAAAATGAATCGATTTTGAATATCATCGCCACTTTTTTAGTTTTTTCAAAAAGGGAACCATAAGCTCGCTTTTGAAACATAGCGAAGGACACTCTCTGTTAAATTACCTATCAAATGATACCAGAAAAATTAAAATCGGTTAATCGCTTGGCGCTACAATGCCACAGACAGACAAACACACAGACACACACTTTTTTTTAATTCGAGGGTTAAAAATATGCCAAAAAGAACGAATTATTAGGCTCCCGCGACTTATGATTAATAAGCATTAATAAATTATTGAAAGGGGAAACATTTTAGTAGTACTTAAATATTATAAGTATGTTCAGATCATAATTTATAGTAAATTTAACTTTTTGATTTCTTAGCTTATTATAAAGTTTCAATTTAAAACGCTTAGTTTTCAAAATTGAAACAGTTTCCGAACCGTTTCAATCCGTAAATAGTGAGTTCGAGGCCAAATTCAATGAAAGCTTTTATACGGTATGTAACTGTACATATTCCCCACTAAATCATCGATTTCATTACCATCAACAATCACCATTTTTTTCGAGTATTTTACACACGTAATAAATTTTATTTTCGTATGACAATTACATAGCTTTTATAAACATTAATTTAAATTTTTAATTTATCATCATTTCCAAAATATGTATATATAAATTTTTTTGTTTTTATTCTTTTCAAAAAATGTGTGATGATATTTAAAAGGCATACTACACAATATAGACAGACATTACTGAGTTAAGTGATGAGTGGTGATTTTTTTGTTTAACCTATAATAACTTATAACGAACGCAATGAACAGTTATTTTATTTTTTTTACGCTTTTTTATGGTGGTAATGCTATTTTTATGTATTCGCTTATATATTTTTATGTTAATAATTAAAAATTATTACTAGTATTATATTAACTATAATATTTTTCGTTTTTGTTCAACATCAATGGTATTGGATGTAGGCGATGTACCGAGAATATATAAATTTATGCAGGAGGATTATTTCTCTTTGAAATAATTGATGACGGAATAAGGAAGTTTCTCTATCAATATCCATGATTTAATCCTAATTTTAAAGCTTACCGTGCTGGCTAATGACGAAAAATAGACTCACGATCTATAAATATTACTGTAACAAAAGTTCCTATAAATAAAAAGTACTGAGATTTATCACTTATATATTATTTCTTCAGCACGGGTTTTCCACACGGGTTGGCACTATGATAAGGTATGAATATAATATTTTCGACATAAATAGAATGTAAAAAAGATTGTCTTATGGCTACAAATTTTAAATTTTACATCCAGTTTTGTAGAAGTTTAAAAAAAAAAGCACTATATATATTTAAAAGAGCCCTCCGTAAACCTATCTCATTACCAAACAAAATTTAAAAATTCCAAGGCCTTTGTTGTTGTATAGATATATATAGCGTAGCAAACAAACAAACAAACATTCTTACTTTCAAACTTAAATATATATAGGGATAATATTTTATATAATTTTGTTGCCGTTTTCAATATTTCTAATTTAAATTTTCTTAATCAAATCAGAGCTGTAAAATCAGAGTAATCTACCTTGAATTTTTTACAAATGCTTTGTATCAACGAACAATTTGACTTCTAAAAAGATTTTTATATGTGTGAAAGCTTTATAATATTATTAATATTATGGTTTTAAATACAAAAAAAAAAATTCATGCTAATAATTATAATTACATGTTTTATTGTATTTTTATTTACATTACTGCTTTTATATTTCGGTAAACACCTACTATAAGCTGCTCTGTACAGATAGATATTATATGTTCGAAGTTTTCTACAAATGTAGGTTTTACCATTAATTCATATAAACTCTGAACGTTGATATTTACTTAAAATAAGGGGAGATTTCACACGTACAACTTCTAGTAAGTCTTTTTTCTACTCTTCTATTGACAAACAAATGAAAATAAATTGACATTATTTTTAATAAATAAGAAAACTTTAAAAAACCAATACATTTATGGCGGTCCCTCCATTTCCTAAAAAAACTTATTTAAAAATTTTTTAAAATCTATTACAAGACCAAGAATTTGAAGTTACTGTTACTGTAGTAGTTTTGGACAAAAAATACCAAAATTTTGCCCTTAGGACGCCAAGGAACACAAAGGTTTTGCGTAAGGAACATTACATATAAGATTAAGTTGTATTTCTTACGGTTTACAGGTTTGACTCCAGGGGCAGAGGATTGATCCCCAATTAACCTATGTTGCTCCTAAACGTTTTGAGCACGTTATAGAACTTTCACCTCGATATCTCTTTTCGTTTTTGAGTTAACGTGTTTCCGAAATAACTAATTCATTGATTTTATGATCTAGAAACTAAAATTAATATACCTTGATATATGTATATTATTAATATAGAAGGGTATCAGTCTGTGGATCACTCAAAAACTACTGAAATTATCGAGAAGCAAGTTTTTAACACTTGGGTAAAATTTAAAGGAACCCTTACTCCATGCTTGCCACATGTTCAAGTGTTTCATCAAGTCATTAAATTCATTCTAGTCTATAGAGTATTTAAATTTAAAAAAAATGGACCACAATCTGATATTGGCCTCGCCCCTCTAGAATTTTAAGAATTTCTTCAAAAAACACTCTTATTTTAAAGCTTTTATTTTAATCTGATCGTCATTTATGTCAATACAAAACCAAAATTTTACGATAAACTTTTGTTGATACTTTTGTTTAACGGACCGGACCTTCTTGCCATAAATATATAAAAATCTGTAAAACTTATTTCAAAAAATTCTATTTTAATACTCATAAGTACTCACGAATTATGTAGCTTACGAATAACAACTTCGTTAACATTTATTTTCATTTTGATGTTCTCTGATCTGTGGTGATCTTTTGTAAAATAATTAAAAATTTTATACATAAGTTAATTGATTTTAATAATTATTTATTTTACTGTTGTTTTATTTTTGTTATTGTTTAATTATTGGTTTTATTGTATGAAATTTATTAAATATGTGAAAATCATAAATTGAAATATCACTCATGACCCAGATTTTAATTAATTTTCAATTTGTATTATATAAATATTGGAGGTAGCTATATTTTAAAAAATTATACGGCATTTGAACTATCTAGGGCATCACGCAATGTAAATTAATATGTGAGAAAATATATTTTAGATTTTATAGAAATTTAGTTTCTAATAGTTGTACTTGAAAATTTTGTTCAGATTTCTTTGATCGTTTCCTAGAACAATCAATACAACACTTTATCCAAAACATAGTGAATCATCTAGTGTGTTCTTTGTCCGAAAATTGACCGAGAAGAAAAAATTGAAATTGAAACACAAAAATAACTCGTCAAATTATGTTTAACCATATCTCTTCACTTGCTATCAGCTTAAAAAGTTCTTCTACTACTTCTCGTTCTTGTATCATGGCATTGTATTAGGGGGCGTCCATAAATTACGTGAGGTGTTTTTTTAAATTTTCTGTCCCTCCCTCTCCCCTTGGTGAGATGTCGTGAGGTTTTAGTCAACCCCCTCCCCCGTCCCCCAATCTCACGTGAGATTTTTCAGAATGTGGGTTTATTACGTAAACGCGTTAGATTGTTTATTGTAAAAAGAAAAAAACAATTTGGTTTGTGCTTTTATTTACGACTAGTTAAGACTACCAATCAATATTGCTGAGAGTTATAAATGTAATAAAAAGTTAAGAATAGAATACTTAAATTATGTCTACTGTGATTTAAAAAAAAGAATTACTCTAATCAGTCCATGGAGAATTATGCGCGGTCTCAAGAGAGACTATTGGAACCAACATGTCCATATGATTTTCAGTAAAATCATCCGCTCCTTCAACTTCGTTCTGATTTAGCCACTCCAAGCCGTTGACGCTTGCGCACAGTAACTCATTAGCTCGTCTTGTGACAATCCGTGATGGTCGCATTTTGCGGAGCATACGTGCTTGTTTAGCTGGTACAATGTAGGCGGCTCGCCTGTGCTCTGCAGCTCTTGTGACAGATGTAAAGTAAATACCGCATGTACTACAGCACCTTTTCTCTAAATCATCATGTACACTTGGGCAATAGAGATCATAAGGCGTGCTGATTGAAAAATTGCGTGATATTTGTCGAGACCCCCCCTCTCCCCAACGTGAGATTAGATGATATTTGACTCGACCCCCTCCCCCCCTTAATCATCTCACGTAATTTGTGGACGCCCCCTTACCATTTCATTTGTATCTTCCTTGATATTTTCAATTTTCTACTAAATCGACAAGCATCAAAAATTTTATTCTCTCAAAATCATGAAGTTTGAAAAGAAAGTTTGACAGACATTTATTTTTTATTCTTTCTGGGCGTAAAAATGTGGGCACAAATCCATGATTTTGTTTGACTTCTTAATTCTGACCAATTTTTTTTTTAATAATTAGATAATTTCGATTACCACTTAAAATCACTTGGAGACTAAAAAGTAATTTATTATCTACTCAAACAAATACCAAGAAAAAAAATTTAAACTATAAAAGAAATTTTTTATAAAGAAGAATAAAAAATACTATTTTTTTTTAGTAAACCTAGTTTTTAAAAAGAAAACTGTGAAAAAGATCGCATTATAATGTTGTAACATTTTAATGTAAACTGTCTCAAAACCTTAATTAATTTCATAAATTTTCTATTAAATTTTCATTGTATTTTTTTAATGCCCTTTTACACAAATATACAAGACAAAAAACTCATTTCTTCAGTGAATTACTAATTAATGAAGAATTGAATATTTTATAAATAAGAAAAAAAAAGGAAAGAGAAAAACATAAGTTAGAAAATCCAATATTACTAGCATAAATATTTTCATTCTGTCTTTAATAGCATTTTTTTAATGAAAAAAGAAAAAAAAATTCTTCATTCCTAGAACAATTTAATTTTTAATTATATATAACATTCTCCTGTTCATATAATAAAAGCATATTTAATCAAATTAGTTTTAGTAAAATATTCAATTAAAATTCATTTATTTTTCATTATTTATTTAATTTATTATAATTACGAGAAAATCTCGGAAAAATTCTTATACCATAGAATATTTTTGTGTTTTGTTTTTTTTTAATTTTCTAGATTGGTCTCTAGTATTGAGAACATAGTTAAAATGGTTCGCTAATTTGGTTTTAGTTAATCAAATATTCCTGATAATTGGTATCATATATCACCTAGGTCAATACAGCTTTTCTATTAAAAGGATAACAAATCTTTTTCATATTTCCTTAACAGAAGAATCATTCCGCTTATTTTTGAAGTGAAAACTTCGTTAGCTATATTGATCAATTTTATTAAAATAGTTTTGGAGGAAGATGTGTATGTTATTAGCTCTGAAGAAGTCAGCAAAGTTGACGAAACGTTGGCGATAAATAGAAAAGATTTACATTTTTTTAACCCCCGAACCAAAAAAGAGGTGTTAAAAGTCTGACCGCTATGTGTGCCTATCTGTCTGTGTGTCTGTCTGTGCCATCGTAGCGCCTAAATTGATGGACCGATTTGGAATTTTTTGTTTTGTTTGAAACGTATAGGAATAACTAAATAACCGGTGATAATCCTAAAAATTATCCTGAAGGAAAAAGATAATTTAATGGAGAGCGTTCTAAGATACGTTTCAAGTGTGAGTTTAGGATTTCGTACGAGAAAAATTTCTCCGGTGTTTTTTAATTTTGTAAATTTCACTTTTCAAGAAAATTTAACAGAAATATAAAATTGCCCTACCCTTTGACATTGCATAAATAATTTTTTTTTTTTTTTTTTGATTAAATAAATAAAATACACACCTTCTTCGAAAATTGTTTGCTACTTCAGTTCAAAAAATATTTCAACACAAATATGTTAATCATTTGTGTATAATAATTATAATTTATATAAAAGATGTAAATACTTTTGACAAATAATTATAACTTGAAAATCCCTTTCAAATATTTATTTTGAATTAAATAAAATAAACTTTTCTGTGTGTGTATTTTATTCTGTATTATTATAAATAGTCAAGTGAAAATTAGTTTCACACAAAAAGTTTTTTGTGGAGAATCAACCTAAAAACCAATTTCATTTGTTTCTTAAACTTATTATTTTTGATTGTTTTGTTTTATTTATTTATAATAATATTAATAATTATTATATATAGGCTTTCCTCATCGAAACTTGATCCTACTGAGTGTAATATAGGCCCAGATCTACTTTATGTAGGTACTCACATATCTATAAAAACAGCAGCCAATCAAATAAGGTATGTATTTTGATTTAAGGGCGTTCTTAAAAAATCACGTCTTCGCATGACCATCCTTAAATCGTTAATATGAATTTTCATTAACGCTCTTTGCAAGCACGTAAATTAAAGTATGCGTTTTTAAAATTTAATTTTTGAGATTAATTTGGAAAACTAATACTGATTGTCCTTTTCAATTGGATATTTCTATATCAAAAAATCTAGAGAGTGTTATAAAAAACTATCAAACAATATTTAGACAATCTTGTAGTTTATAATAATACCATAAAAATATCAGGTTGTCGACGAAATAAAAATAAAATTTTAAGTTAATTATGAGTTCATATAAGATCCATCATTTGATGAAAAGAGACGACTATAGTTATAGTATTGATGATTGAAGAGCGATATCTATATTATCAAATTTATTAACATCACTTGCACACAATATATTATATATTTTTGTAGTTGCGTGGTATTTTAAAGCTAAAAATAACACATTATTTGACTACAAAGTATGAATTTGGTTTATATGTATGTACCGTGCAATAAACCAAAACTTTTTACAATACTGAATATTACATATTTGAACTTAAATAAGTAAAACATTAAAATAGATTCAAATTAAAGAGCACACAATATTTATATAAATTAAGTTTGATAAAGCTTTTTTTTTTAAACTTTGTACTCGTAGTACTTATGATGACACTAGGTACTCATTTGTTAATATTATAGTACAATATATTATAAAGAAGTAGTATTGTATAATATAGAAGAACCATCACCATAGGTACACCTATATATTGTACTGTGGTACTGTGTACTTATACTCTTACACTCTACACAGTACACTAAGCTAGTCTACCTACAACAACAATTCTTGATGGATTTAAATAAAGAGAAGTCATTAAGATTGTGTATTGTTATACTTAATTGAAATCTGTTCAAGACATGAAAGATGAATATTAACATACACAAATGTTGAATAAATTTTCACATTATAATATTATATACATATACATATAAATCAAATACAATATCATTTAAAAATGAAGCTCTTATATAATTATATTTAAGTTTCAGGTATACTGATGGCTTATATAATGAAATATTGTTAAACAATGTTAACAAAAACGAAAAAAAAAAAAAATTATAGTCGCATTTTATGCAATACATATTGATGTACTCAGATTAACGATGGTACTCGTGGGTGGTTCAGGCGATATGCAAGGATTGAATAGTCAAAGGATTTTAATAAAACTTTTAAAAATACATTTTTTGATTAACAAAGTTTCCAAAAATCACAAAAAATTCCTAGGTTATCGGGCTTTTTATTATTATTTTATCGTTCAAAGTTGGCTGAAAAAATGATGAATTTTATAGGTTATCCTTTTCAATTGGATATTTTTATTTCAAAAAGGGTGATAAAAAACTCTCTTAAATATTGTTAAACAATCTTGAAGTTTATAATAATACCATAAAAATATAAGGTTGTCGATGTTATAAATACAAAATTTTAATTTAATTATGAGTTCATCGAGGATTCATCATTTGATAAACCGAGACGACTATAGTAAGAGTATTGATGATTGAAGAGCAATATCTATATTATCAAATTTATAAGATAACGAGCTATTAGTCGTAATCGAATTAAATGACCAACCCTGTATATGAAAATGAAATAAGAATAAAAAATATTACTGTAGAATGGTATTCAGCTGAACCATTTTTCTACGATAATCCTTATATATTTTTTAGTGTCACGTATGTGAGCTTTTGAAATTTAATTAATTATTTTATGATAATGATAAAATTTATCCAAAGACTAATGATTCGACCTTTTTTATGTTCATTTTATGTACAAGTAAGCTCAATGATTATTACAAATTGCATTTCAAATAGTTTTAAACTTCAAATTTTTCAGACAGTTATTGAACTGCATCATGAATAAGGTCACAACATCACAGGTTCCAAATGTGTCAAAAGAAATAAGGTCACAACATCACAGGTTCCTAATGTGTCAAATTCCAAATGTGTCAATAGAAGTATAGTTTTTTATTTTGCTCAATCTTGAAATGTATGAGGATAATCGTAGAAAAGTTCACAACATGATACATACACAAAAGGTCATGGACTTTTAAGAAAAAAAGTTAAATGAATGACGCTATAACTAAATTAAATCCTTGTTCCCTACTTAGACGTTTAAGTTGTATAACGGTGTTTATTTAATGTGACAACCATAATATGTGTTTAACCACATTTTTCCTATCATGGTATGGATTCATTCTCTACATAAGAATATGGTGGTACAAAAGCTACCTGCTAACCCAATGAAAACATACAAAATATAACAAAGTATAATATTATATATAATATATAATATATATATATATATATATATACATAAATACTATTATTAAAGTTAACACAAATATCATTTTATCATTTGTGAAAATAAATATCTATCCCGCTATCTCATCGTTTATAAAAAACTGGATAAAAAAAATTATTTTATGAAATATGAATTCATTAAATCAAAAAACTTTTTCATTTAAAAATTATTACCAGTGTAAAATAAAGGATTTACCTTATATAGGATTTATTTTATATTTATTTAAAAATCGGAATAATATATATTCAAAATGTGCATAATCAATTAAATTAATTTGGTGAATTTTTTTAAAGTCATTTACCCACCAATGCTATCTTATGCCTCCGATATCGATAAAATTCTCTTCATAAGATAATTTTAACTAAAAAAAAATCCAAAAATCGGGTCTATTTAATCATTGGATGGGTGGTTTTTTGAGACATAATCCAAAATTGGATACAAAGAGCGATTTTCTTAAAAAATATACATCCAATCGATACATTAACCCGATTTTTGTATTTTTTGGGTCAAAATTACCTTATATATAGAGTTTTATCGAAATCAGAAACAACAATTTTTTCCCGATTTTTTCGATTTTTTCTAAGGGGTACCCTTAAGAAAATTCCAAAAAATCGAATATTTTTTTTTGCCTCCAATATCGATAAAATGCATTATATAAGATAATTTTGACCCAAAAAATTCAAAAATCGGGTTTATTTAATGATTGGGTGCGTGGCTTTTGAAATATAATCCAAAATTGGATACAAAGAGCGATTTTCTCAAAAACTATACATCCAATCGATACATTAACCCGATTTTTGCATTTTTTGGGTCAAAATTATCTTATATATACAGTTTTATCGAAATCAGAAACAACAATTTTTTCCCGATTTTTTCGATTTTTTCTAAGGAACCCTTTAAGAAAATTCCAAAAAATCTAAAATTTTTTTTTTGGCCTCCAATATCGACAAAATTTATTATATAAGATAATTTTGACCCAAAAAATAAAAAAATCGGGTTTATTTAATGATTGGGTCTGTGGCCTGTGAAATATAATCCAAAATTGGATACAAATAGCGATTTTCTCAAAAACTATGCATCCAATCGATACGTAAACCTGATTTTTGTATTTTTTGGGCCAAAATTACCTTTTATATAGAGAAATTACCAAAACTATCTTAAACTAATTTTTTAAAATACAAATAAATAACATTGACCTAATCGACCAGGACAGACTTGAACATGCCAAAGAAAATTTTAGTAAGCGGCTCCGTTATATGCTTGTCTGAATAGATATTCTGAAGATAAAACCGAGACCCAAGCACCTAAAAAGTTTCCATACTCACAATAATTATAAAAATAAATCATGTAGAGAAAAAAGCATGCCAAGTAAATTATAAAATTCAATAATAATAATAAATAATTGTATAAAAAAATACTTACTCAATAGGTACTCCAATTTGTTCACTAATTGTTGGATTATTTTTAATTGGTGGTGATTTTTTAACAATTTCATGTGTTGATTTAATTAATTCTAATCGTTCATCACTGGTTAAACTTACGTATGTTACTAAATCACTAAATGTATCATGTTTTTCATATGTTGATTTATCATTTAAATCAATATTTGTGTCTTTACGATTACTAGGATCATTATTTGGTTGTTGTTGTTGCTGTTGTTGCTGTTGTTGTTGTGTAGATTTATCACTGTTTTGTGCATTTGATGATTGTGTAGGAACTTCAATTGGATTATGCTGTTGACTTTCTTTGGATGCATTACTGCTGAAACAAATAACACAAATTATTAGTAGGTTCAATCAAAAAACAGAATTAGTCGATTATGCCCAAAAAGTTTATGATTTTCCAAATTATCTTTTTGTTTTTATAAATTCAAATACTCTTTTTCTGATATTAAATTTAAGAATAGATATTTTTGATGTACCAAAAACACGTCGAATCGATTGTGGGGACTAAAGAAATTATTCCTATAGTAAAATATTAACATTTAAAAGTGTTTTGCAATAAATATAATCGCTTAAAAAAATTGTGATTTTTCAGAAACGTGTTCCATGAATCATGACGTCATCTATTATGACAATTCATAGTGTACCAAAGAGCTTATACAACTATAGAAACAGTAGGTAACTGTAAGCTTACAAGCTCTATTTCTCTTGCTTTTACGTAGGCGTAGGTAGATAGATATAAATACTACGTAAGTGAAACAAGTCAAAGCACATAAGACACTTGTTGTATCAATAGTGCTACCTTAACAGAATGAAATATGAAAATAAAAAATATAAATAATCTAGAAGCCGAAAGTGGTGCAAAAATGATACATGGCCACACATTTCCCAATGGCAGTTAATTTGACAGCTGATAGACGATTTATATTCGATATGTTTTCTATTACACCGTAATTTTTCGCTAAATAATATCAATTATGAAAATTCATATAATTTGTATGATTTTACTCCCATGGATTATTTTCTGTGACGATATGAGATATCCAAATTATTATGCTAATATTTCATAGAATTGCAGCAAGTGGGTGAAAATTACGTTTAAAGATCGCGTTACATAGATACACTCCAAACTTATAAAAGCGTGTTAAAAAGACTAAGATTGATTAAAGTGTTTGTTTACACATTCTAATAATGATAAGAGGTAAATAAAACTGCAAATTTCAAAGTTAAAACTCCAAATTCTTAAATAAAAAATTGTCAATTTCATTCTTCAAAAAAAACTCATTTAAAAATCATATGAGAAAATTTATAGCGTAGGAGCTCTAAGATTTCTGCTTTCCTTGCATGAACACAAAAACTACAATAAGACAAGTGAAAACAAACAATTGACTGAGTTAATTGTTGAAATACCATGCATAGACAGTGTTGATTACTCTATCACATTACAGATACATATATGTCACACATACATAACTAATATTCCCATATAATAAATACTATAAAATTTACGCATAATTTGCGCCCTCACGGCTAAACAGTGATGTTTACGTGAAAATGTTTCAAAAAAAAGCTGGTTATTTTTTTATAAGGAATATTTTTTATATTTAAACTTTTGTTCTATCTCTAACGGTTTACAAGATGGCTTCTACGGACCCAAGAGCCAATTGACCCATGTTGCTCATTAACGAACTCGACCTCACTTTTTACGTCCTGAGTACGCTGTAAAAATTTCAGCTTGATAAGTTTTTTCGTTTTTGAGTTATCGTGTCCACAGACGGACGGACGGGCGGACAACCGGAAATGGACTAATTACGTGATTTTATGAACACCTATATCAAAATTTTGTGCTTAGCATCAATATTTTCAAGCTTTACAAACTTGGGACTAAACTTAGTATACCTTGCATATTACATATATGCATGGTATAAAAAGTAGAATTGACCTATGGTTACCCTGTCCCCCCAAACAGCAACAACGATAGTCAATGTCTTCAAACAAGCAACAGATTGGGCCTTTATTATTTTGCATATTTATACCATGTATGAGTATCAAGGTAAACTACGTTTGGTCCCAAGTTTGTAAGATATTACGAGATATAAGATATTCAAGCGTACAGCAGATAAAATTTCACTGAATTAATTATTCCACAAGAAAACATTTTACAAATTTCATAAAACAGTAACTACGTGTATTTCAAAGATCGGAATTTAAATAATAATTTTGCTTTGTATCCGAAACAAAACATTTATCAATTTACTTCATAATATTTTCTTAATATATGATATTTTATCTTTTTTATTGACCTTTAAATGATAATACAAGCCGTTTATACAACAGCCATTTATGTTAAGCAAAACAAAAATTTCTCAGTCTTTTTCAAATAGATAGTGTAAAAAGTGATCAACAGACCACAAAGTGAGATTTCGTTTTAAAATGGAAAGAAATCACGTACGCAATCACAATTTATTTTCAAAAGTATTTCGAGAATTGCAATTGTCAAAACATTTATCACGACATGCTATTTTTCTTTCACAAATACATATGTCATATCGATTGGTTCTTTTATCGAAAACAAAAATATATTATATTATCCAAATCAATTCGTAAATGTCAGCAACAGCGTTGTTCTTAAGGCGTTTCGATACCACAACGAAAGTGTTACCAAAACACTGAAATTTTATTGTGTCAGTTAATGAGTATTTAATACGCATTCTGTATAAATTTCAAGCCGATTCTTTGTACGGTATACGATTTATTAAAAACAATACATTTTACATGGTGGTATATGACCATAGTCGTTATAAATATTGTTTTTTAGTGTATTTAAAAATGTAACCATTAACATAAAAAACCTGTATCAATTTTTTTCAAGTTTTAACCCTTATAATCATACCAAAATTAAGAACTGTGCATAAAAATGAAAAGTTTTTTTGGTAAAAACCCTGACTTTGGTAGTTAATTATATTCGTAAAGGAGATATATCGTGTTCATTATTTTGATTTTTTATATTAATCATTAGAAATTAGAAAATAATTAAACAATTTAATACTAAAATAGCTTAAAATTATATTTTAATAAACAATTGATATTAAATATGTGTTTAAGTTAGTTGTTGGTGTTTTTCCTTTTTATACAACAGCATAAAAGCATTAATGACGTCAAACGATTATTATCAAAAAAAAAAACAAAAAAAACAATATCATATAGGTACACGTAGCTAGTAGTTTTAATGATGTGAATTATTAAATGTATTAAAAGTATTTTATTTGATGAGATTAATGTGATGATTAAAAATATACAAAATGATTGATTCTTTCCAATTGATAAGTTTTCAATAATTGTTCATCATACTTTTATGATAGCAACAAGCATGATTCTCGTCCCAAGAAAGAGACTTGCTATATATATTCATATTCGAGCGTTGATAGACTAGATCTTTTAATCCATCTCTAAAGATTTTTTTTTCTGTTTTCTACTTCAAATTCTAATTCGACATATCAACCAACCGACCAAAGTGATAGTTATTGTTTTTATACCATGTATATATGAAAAATATCAAGGTATACGGAGTTTAGTCCCAAGTTTGTAACGCTTAATAATATTGATGCTATAAACAAAATTTTGTATAGATGTTCATAAAATCACCTAATTTGTTCATTTCCAGAGTTTGTCCGTTAGTCCGTTCGTCAAACGATAGCTCAAAAACAAAAAAATATATCTAGTAGAGTGAAATTACGCCTTGTGTATGGATTAAAAGTTCGAGCAACGAAACTTTGGGGTTTTTCTTTTCACATCAAAATAAGTATTTTTTGAAATTTTTTACTTTCCCGGAGTGGTGCAACATGTTTAAAAAACAAAATGGCGTCAAAAATGAAATTTTTTTCAGAAATTTTATCATTTTTATTTTATATTCGCAAAAGGAGGCATCGGTGCATATCCAAATTTGGTAGGTTTGTAGTCCATGTTAAGAACTACTCCTCATAATTTTTTGGTGGGGTTTCGTCCCTTCCCCTCCCAGTTATATATATATGTATACATACATATGGTAAAACAAATCATTTGACTATAACTTGAAAAATATTCGATTGATTTTAATGAAACTAATATCAATAGTAGGTTTTATTACTTACAACTTTCGGTTAAAATTTTAGCGAAATCCGTTAAATAGTTCGGCCAAAATTTCCAATTTAGGAAATTGTTTAAAATGGCTGCCATTTTATGCCATTTTGTCCTACGAGGTTAAATTTTTTTTTAAATTGTAGCATTTTTTATTATCTTTCGATTTTATAATAAGTGGCTTACCCGTAAAATGACTCCTTGATCCATATTTTTGCGAAAAACGGAAAATTTAGCACTTTCTGGAAATAATTGTTTGGGGGGTGTATGGACTGGCTTTGGGGGGTGTTTTTTGCTTTGGCATGAGAAAACTATTTTTAAAAGAGGTCTATATGGTTTAAAGCAAAATTTTTAAGTTTTAACCCCCGCGCTGTAAGGGGGAAGGGGTGTATGAAATAAATGTGTCTTAAAAGATTTTAAAAAGAGGTCAAAATAGCTTAAAATGCTAAAGTAACCCAAAATTTTAGATGCTTTTATTAATATAGCACTTTTTACAACATCCACCCCTTCCCCTCCCGCTTTCATATTTTTTGCAAATTCAAAATTTTTATGACGTATAAAGGGGTTTTTGGGGTCGCTGATCTCGAATTTTGCAATAGATTATCAAAAACAATTGTAATATTTTTAGGGGGTGTACTTATTTGGGCCAAAAGTTCGAGATCAGCGACCCCCAAAACCTCTTTATACGTCATAAAAATTTTGAATTAGCAAAAAATATGAAAGCAGGAGGGGAAGGGGTGGATGTTGTAAAAAGTGCTATATTAATAAAAGCATCTAAAATTTTGGGTTACTTTAGCATTTTAAGCTATTTTGACCTCTTTTTAAAATCTTTTAAGACACATTTATTTCATACACTCCTTCCCCCTTACAGCGCGGGGGTTAAAACTTAAAAATTTTGCTTTAAACCATATAGACCTCTTTTAAAAATAGTTTTCTCATGCCAAAGCAAAAAACACCCCCCAAAGCCAGTCCATACATCCCCCAAACAATTATTTCCAGAAAGTGCTAAATTTTCCGTTTTTCGCAAAAATATGGATCAAGGAGTCATTTTACGGGTAAGCCACTTATTATAAAATCGAAAGATAATAAAAAATGCTACAATTTAAAAAAAAATTTAACCTCGTAGGACAAAATGGCATAAAATGGCAGCCATTTTAAACAATTTCCTAAATTGGAAATTTTGGCCGAACTATTTAACGGATTTCGCTAAAATTTTAACCGAAAGTTGTAAGTAATAAAACCTACTATTGATATTAGTTTTTATTAAAATCAATCGAATATTTTTCAAGTTATAGTCAAATGAACTGTTTTACCATATGTATGTATACATATATATATAACTGGGAGGGGAAGGGACGAAACCCCACCAAAAAATTATGAGGAGTAGTTCTTAACATGGACTACAAACCTACCAAATTTGGATATGCATCGATGCCTCCTTTTGCGAATATAAAATAAAAATGATAAAATTTCTGAAAAAAATTTCATTTTTGACGCCATTTTGTTTTTTAAACATGTTGCACCACTCCGGGAAAGTAAAAAATTTCAAAAAATACTTATTTTGATGTGAAAAGAAAAACCCCAAAGTTTCGTTGCTCGAACTTTTAATCCATATAACAGCCTTTTTTTGCTTAGATTTACTCCAGTAATACATCAATTTGAAATATTTATATCGTGTTCAGGACGTAAAAAGTGAGGTGGAGTTCGTAAATAAACAACATAGGTCAATTGGGTCCATCTTGCAAGCCGTTAGATATAAAACAAGAGTATAAATGAAAAAAATTTTACTTTTACAAATAATTTAAAAAAAATATTTTTTCCTAAACATCACTGTTTACCCGCAAGAGCAAAAATTAGGTTGGAAACATTTTATAGTGGCAACACATTCGTGTTATACTTATATACACGACTTGGCTTTCTAAGAGTGACCATTTTTCTTTACTTACATGACGTAAGAAAACAAACGATTGCGTAATCAACACTGACTATATGTATATGGTATTTCAACAATTAACTCCGTCAATTGTTTGTTTTCACTTGTTTTTACTCAAGGACGTTCCCAAAAAGAATGTATGCAAATATTTGAGACTTTCGTTTCAAATTTTGAGGGTGGATTCTTTTAGAACTAGGTAAAATTAAACGAAAGTTAATGGTAAAATTTTTCGACATAATTTTTGTAATATTTATGCCTAAAGAAAATCACACAACACACAAATGCCATTCATTTTATCACTTTAAATGTATTTTATGGAAAAACGAATGCCACGTACTACAATTTTCTTTATTAAAAGGAACTTGTTATATAATATAAGTATACCTTAAAAACCTCTTTAATATTATAGGATTTATATGTATAAACGCAAAATTTAACAGCTCAAAATCCGCATTTCGCATTTGAAACTCTCTCTATTTTGAGTACTCAAAAGGATATTCTTTCATTCAATTATTTCTGTTAAATCTGCTCGCTCTATCTAATATTATATCCAACATAGCCAATCAACTTGTATTTATAAAATATTAAAACATTTTGAATGTCATTAAAAGGAGGGACACAACAAACATTGCCTTTATTACTGGCTACAGCAGTAATATAATTACATATTTACATAAAAATATTAAAATTTAAATAATTGTGATAATAGGTATATAATTCCCGTAATAAATGACTATAAATTAATCTAAAAATAATTTAGATTAATCAGTTTAATGATCAATTTTGAATTTCAATGTTAAATATAAGCCCACATAATAAATTTTTAAAGCCATCATATCAAGAAACAAATAAATTTTATACTTTTATCATTTGGGGGTAGAACGATAACTTAAGCTGTTTTTCGCGATTGAACATTGTCTTATGACTTTTTCATTTTATTTATTTATTATTCATTTTAATGACCTGGTGGGCTTCAACGTAATAAATGTTTACGGCCGGCAGGAAACAAAAATTTTTATACTTTTATAATTAGAAATAAAATGGCAACTTAAGCAGTTTGTTACGATTGAAAATTGTCTCTTGAACTACTCGCTTTGTTGGACACTTGATATTTCGTCACTTACCCTCCTTTTGTTCACAATTTCTTTTAACCTCTTAAATTATTAGTGTTTCTGCACTACATTATGCATGTATTATAAATCTCCCTCTTGAATCACTCTAGGTATTAGCAAAAATCGCATTAAAATCCGTTGAGTAGCTTTACAGATCTAAGCATACATAGGAACATTGATTACTTTAATTAAACTTATAGTCCGAGAGCTGATGAACAATTTGGAGTATGTTCTATAGCCACTATGGAAAATTTTGTAATTGTCCTTGAAGGGCCCCTAAATAATTATTTTCATGATTAAAAAATGTTTTTTAGGTATTTTGAAATGTTTATATCCTTAAGTAAGGTATTTAAGAAATTAAAAAATAAAAACCAATCAGCAGCAAATTCCCAAACTGAAGCTGACTAATTGACTCAATCATTGACATATACAAATTCTGAGCTACTTCTAGACATGCTAGAAAGATGTGGTTTTTTTTAATGCGACATGAAATTGAATGAAACCTTCGGGTGACTTTGACAGTTAATTTTTCATAAACCGTGCGAGAATCAATATGAATTTTTCACTAAAGCCGTATATAAAAGGATGGTTAATTGATAAAGAAAATTTCAAATCTTTAGTATTATTTTGGATTTATTTTTTCGATATAGAAATACCTTGAAATCAGATGAATACAGCGTCGTTCTAATATTTAACTTTTGTTGTAAAAGTATGGAGATCAATGTTTAGAAATATTTTGATTAAAATATCAAATAGCAAACTTTCGATTGTATTCCTTTTATAAATAACAGAAAATGTATAAAAAATTAATATATTTGATTAAAAATTTTTTAACAAAGCGTCATTCGTTGTACTCGGTGGAATCATGCTGTTATATAACAATGAGTGATGTGGTATAAATGAAGAAATAAAATAATTTTTTTTTTAGAATGATGGAAAAGAAAAGCAAGGCAAAACTAAACATTAAACAACACATTCTCAATATATTATTTTTATTAAAAAAAATGCTGATATCACACTAACTCATTTGGACAAACCTATATTTTATTGATTTTTACTGTATAAAGAGGCAGTGCAAAAAAGTAGAAAATTATATATATAAGTATTTTTTTATTTACAGTTTAACTATATTATATTTTTGTAAAAAGTATTGTATATGTAGTAGAGATGGGCAACTTCAAGATATATGTTACTGCATCTACATCGAGCATGTTTCAAATTGTATTATATAAACTTTTATAAAAGTTTTTACTTCAATGTGTGTAAGTAATTTCTGTACCAAAGGTGTTTTGCAATTTTCCATTTGTTTCCTTATCATTACCTTTGGAAATATTTCTCCGTAATAAGATATCTAAATGGTATTTTGTTGTAAAAATGTTTCGTCATCAAGAAATTGATGGTAACTTCGAGAACAAAAAGAAGGTAACTTATGCAGCTTCTTCTTTAGGAGAAATCAAATGTGAATTTTTATGCTCTAAATATAAATTTAATAGCAAAACAGATACGTGAGTTTAAACCTTGCTACCCTGCCGATCCCTTACGATCCCGGCTACCTGGCAGATGTTTTGGCAAACTGTTTTTAACATCTCTGTTAACATTCTGACAAAACATCAGCCATGTACCTGTTGGTTGCAAAAATTTCTTTTCCATGTTTGGCTCTCCACTCAGACTTACATTCTCGGCTACCTGGCTGTGTTTTGGAAAACTGTTTATATAACATCCCTGTTATCATTCTGATAAATCATCACCCACGTACCTGTTCGTTGCAATAAATTTTCTCTTTTGCATGTTTGACTCTTCGCCCAAACCTACGGTCTCCGGTTGAGTGGCTAATATTCCGGCATTTGTTAGAGTAACCGTAACACTGCACCAGATCAAGTGAATACGGTGGTTGTGGAACGATATGACTTGAATTTTTGACGAAATGATCACGAATTATGAGTGCAGTATGAGTTGGTGCATTATCGTGGTGTAACAACCATGAATTGTCTTTCCACAATTACGGCCTTTTTAGGCGGATAGCGTTATGTAAATGACGAATAACGTTCAAATAATATTCCTTGTTGACTGTTTGGCCGAGCGGAAGGAATTCATAATGAACAACAAACGCGCGCTGTTTAAATTTAAATGTCACCTTATTTTTTTGACACAGTATGTAGATATATCTATATCTATTTTGGATCTAGATCCGTTCCCGATTGCCTTCAGTTCTGTCTTCTCTGCGGCTTGAATCTCCTCTATCGTATCAAAACGGTTTCTCCGTAGCGATCTGCTGAACAGCCAGAAATCACACTGCACCAGATCAGGTGAATACGGTGGTTGCGGAACGATATGACTTGAGTTTTTGGCGAAATGATCACGAATTATGAGTGCAGTATGGGTTGTTGCATTATCGTGGTGTAACAACCATGAATTGTCTCTCCACGGGCGGAAGGAATTCATAATGAACAACAAACGCGCACCGTTTAAATTCAAATGTAATCTTATTTTTTTGACACAGTATGTATATCTATATCTATTTTGGATCTAGATCCGGATAGCAACCATAAAAGCCACTTTAAATTCAATTGCAAGTATACATATTGCACAACTATAAAATGTCTTCCGATAATTGTTGTAGTTACTGCACTATATATTGACATTTATTCTCAAAGAATATTTTAATAAATATAAATCTTATTTTATAAACAATTTATGTTTTTGAATTTCTATATTTATTTATTCTTTATATTACTTTTATACGTGTATATCATCTACCACCTTTATTTTCATTTATAAGATTTCATAATTTTTATTCGCATGACAAAAAGTTCAAAGCGGAAAAATACTTATACCCACCCATTCTTCCAGTTTTCATAGATAGTCTCTCATAAAATTAATTTCTAGAAAAATAAATTCATTTTTCAGACCTTAGTAATTCGTCATAGTGAAATCACTTTTAAGAGTTTTTTTTCCTTTCGAATTCCACTGCAGGACTTGAAAATGATAAACGATCATAGAAATGAATCCACGCTCGTTTCCAAACTTGTTGTACCGAATTTATTCAATTTCTAATCAGTCCCGGTAATTATATAGTGGGCAGTGACGGATTACACATTAGGTGGATTAGGTGCCTAGGGACCCGAAATAAGCTAGGTTTCCCAGGAGGTGCCAAAGTTATTTACATGGTTTATAATAAAAGAAGGGGCGTCTTATTTTCAAGTTACCTAGGAACCCCGGGGATTTGCATTGCGAAGTCTTAGCTGTAAATTATAATGTAAATTTCAAGAAGGTAGATAAACTAACTTAAATCACATCGGGATTCAGTGAAAACCATGTTTTGAGTCAGTATAAAGTAGCAAACAAAAAGTATCGTACCGAAAAGTTCGGCGTATTAATATTGAATCTAAATTATAGATATATTGTCGAGATTAAAGCTCCCTGGGAAAAATTATCTGTGATAAAAAATACGATAAAAATCTTCTGAAAAAGGAAAAACATTTTTTTTTTACATTTGAAATTCGCTTCAAGTTGCCAGTGTACCCATTCCATTTTAACGTAACTGAATCTAAAATCTGATAGGCCTGGATAAAATCTAGAAGATAAAATTCATTCATCGTGGCTATAGGTCTATAGTTTTGATATGTTCACAATTAAAAGTGAAAATAAAACCATATAATTTGAACAGAAAATTATGACATTTTTTTCACTTGACATATTAAAAAAAACTTAATTATTAAATAAATTATTAAATTGTCAAAATTATTTTATAAAAGTATACATAATTATTTTTTATTTAAAAAAAAAATGTATATGCTTAACTTCCGACAAAAAATTAAATATACATAATTATTTCCGATTATATGGCGGGCGGACATAAGAAAAGTTTATAATACACTTCATATTGTCAAATATAAAATTTATTTTTATATGCAGAATATAATAAATCATAAAAATTATACGATTTTCTTATTGACAGAAAAACCAAGTACACGTGTATTCGTTAACCCAGTTTTACAACGAAGGTATTAGTAAATGTGTGACAATTTATATACCATAAATAGATTCACAGATTATGTTTGTTAGAAAATACCACGTGTGAAATTACTCCGAAAGTTTTAATACAATAGTCTATAATAATTCTAAGTAAGTTAATTTACAATTTGTGAACGGCAGATTTGCTATTTGATTCTCTCAAAGAGGATTTAACGCTGTAAGAATTTAATTTTGGGACAAAAAACGTGTGGACTTGTGATACCTATTCCTTCATGGTGGCAAATGATTGACAAAATGTAAATTTTTTAATTGTAGAATCTAAATAAACGCACCTAAACCAATTTTGATGGCTTCTAGTATAGAGAAGAACCTTACTAAAATAACGGCTACTTTGTGTCGCAAAAGTAAAACTTGAAGGGAGCTATTTTTGACATTTCATTTAGTCTCTTACGTTTTTTATTCATAGATGTCGTTTTACAGGTAAAATTAAAGAATGCGCATGTGTACACATGCCAGTCGGTTTTGCTGACTTAATCCAATGACAATTATTGCGCTATATTATTAAGCTATATTATTGCAATTATTAAGCTATAACGCGGTGTCTTTACTTTAAACCTAGCGAAGCGAGCGGGTATCAAGCAAAAAAATTTCAATGGATTTTAATTTTTACAATAATATAGCACATACATCATATTAACACATGAGCTATAATTTATAATTATATTAAATAAATATAATTTAAAAAAAAAATCAAATTTATTTCTTGTCATTTCACTGCGCCATCTATGGCGCAGTTTAAAGGTTTCTGTAAAAAGAGTGAATAGGAACCAGGATTTTCTGATATAGTACACGCTTTAGACTATTTTACATTTTTAAAATTGAAAAATGATGATAAAATGTGCCCAAAAGCATTTTGCCCCGTTTTATTTTTATATTATTATAAGTTGTTGTTGAACATAGCCTTTACTCACATAGAAAAGCAACGAATTCAATCATCTAAGCACTCACTCACTTAAGATATAGGCAGGTACATATAATACATACATATAATGCTCCAATATCCAAATCAATTTTTATGCATGATATAAAATAAGAACAAAAAAAGTATATAATAATTCTTCACATTCTTTAAGTGTATCTCAAACAGAATGTGAAAAAAAAAATTTCAGAAATCCATATTTTGAATAAAATTTAATAAAGAAACAATATCAATAGGAAATAAAAATTCATATTTACAAACAAAAAAAATCAGAAAATTTATGAGGAAACACAAACAATAGGTAGCATCAGTAGCATCATTCACATCAAATATATTTATTTATATAACGTTACATTTCAATTATTTATTGATACAAATTTTGTTTATTTATTTATAATATTTATTTGTTTGTTTTATTGTTCAAAAACAAACAACAACAATATGATGACAAAAAACAAATGATTTTTATATTTTTCCGTTTTTTATCAAATGGAACCAACGCATAAATTAAATTTAATAAAAAGTAATTATTATTATGTATAATGATAATAAAACATTATTAAATTTTAATTCGATGGTAGAAAACGCCTGGACGTATTGTTTTGTGATAATCTATGATACTTTTACCCGACTGTCAAAGAGTGGTTATGTTTTTCGCGCGTATCTTGTATGTATGTATGTATGTATGTATGTATATCTCATATCTTCAAGTGCCCTTGAATAATTGGTAAAAAGACAAAATGGCGCATTTTTTGCCGCAAAATAGTAATAAGTTAATAAAAAAAAAAAAAAACTAAGCCTATCAAGTTGGGTCTCAAAATAAAGGAATTTCAAAAGGGATTACGAAATTAATTATTTATTTCATTGTCTTCCATTTAGAGTATTTAATTTTGGCTCGTGCGACGAATTTATGTACATCAAGCTCATCAATTTTTGTGTTTTTAGACGATTTTTTTTATCTGTTTACAAGTTAATAGTAAGGCATTGAAATTCAACAATTTTCATCTTATATAATGGACAGACAAATAGGCAGGTATAGGTTACAGGGCAGGTTCCGTACTTCCGACACTAACTCGGAGGCCTAGAGCTCTTTGTTTTACCATCTTTTTCGCTGATTATTTCAGTTCCTAAATTATTTTGAACGGCTGAATATGTCCTCCTAGAAAATATCGCATTACTTCAGCCCATCACAACTGTTAATTTATGTTGTGGCGGTAGCAATCGAACATACTATCATAGACACACCTCGTACGGAATCGGTAACGCCTTAAACTCTAATCGCAGAAACTTGATTTATGACTTACGATGTAATAGTAGACCAACCTTATTAAATCAATTAATTATTATTTCTTGTCTAAACCTAATTTAACAAAAAGAAGATACCTTTTAAATCAACTGTCTATCCGTGAAAATGTTAATGATAGCCAGCTGAAATTTTAATAGTAAGTAAAACAACTAAGTAAGTAAAAATCGATTTCAAATTCGTAAGCGATAAAAAGCAATCAATTGGACATGAAATTTTGAGGTCCACTTAATTTTTTCCAATGTGTACAAAATTTTGATTTCCCATAGACAGTGCTACCTACAATCCGTTTAATTATTTGACTTCTATGAAACAAGATATAATAATATCTGTAGAAAACTAATAAACAATGGTTACTGGTTTTGTAGAATAATCGAGCTCAACGAATTTTACAGTTACTACTACCTGCATGGTTTTATTTCTATGTCTGTTATCAATCAAAAATTCAAAGATTTAGTACAAATCGATTTGAAATGTGTCAAATATATAATAAATGTGTGTATTTCGTTGTTGTGGAGCGATGTCCCAATTCAAGTTTTTAAAAAATAAACCTTCCAGTTAAAATTGTCGACAACTAAGTTTTACTCGAACAATCCTAATGAATAAAAAGTTTGAATTTCTAAGCAATTTCCGTACTAACGAAACCCGAATTCAGATAAAATCTGAAGTTATCCACTGATATATCTATTTATCGAGCAAAAGTACCGTTGGATTAAAAGAAAATGGAATTTTTATATCGAAAACAATATTGTACTTATGAAATACTGGTGGCTTGTTTGTATATAAAAGAGAAAAAAAAGTGAGGAATCTTTTTTATAGAAAACAAAAACAAAAATAACTTCATAAAAACAAAAGATAATTGAATTTAAAAACAAACGAAAGTTATTTATATTTTCAAAAATTTCACACAATGAAATTAATTATTAAAAAACATAAAAAATAAATAAATATATAATAAAATAAGAATATTATTTTTATTGTTATTATTACAACAATATGTATGAATTTATTAATTTTAATAACACAAAATTCTAAATATATTTTTTTTATACTTGGAGCAGGTACAGTTTGTTGTCTATTGTTTTATTTAAAATGTCTTCTCAACAGACGACATGTGAAATATAAAATCATAAAGAATGATTAGTATTATTAATATACTTCGTTTCATAAAACCCAGTAGATTGTTAATGTCTTGGAAAATATGTCTCTATTTGGTAAAATTATTCAATTCACTATATTGTCATAAACAGAGTGATCTTTTAAAAAGTTTCCACCTTTATTTCGACAGCAATTAATGAAAAAGCCGAAATAGTCAAAATGGACTTTTTTTTAGGAGCAATGAAAACACAGTATTTGATTTTTTACACGAGATCAGGTTTCATGAACAAACAGAGGTCAGTTTATAATTTTTGGCTCAAAATTACCCCATCCATCGAGTTTCATCAAATTCCCAAACAATAATTTTTTTTCGATTTACTCGATTTTATTATCTCAATCTGAAAAAAATTTTTGTATCTCCAATTTCGATAAAACTCAGTATATAAGGTAATTTTGACCCCAAAAACTACAAAAATCGGGTGCATTTGTTGACTGGTTTTGAACCAATCATTAAATTAACCTGATTTTTATACTTTTTGGATCATAATTACCCCATCCACCGATATTCATCAAATTCCAAAACAAAATCTTTTTTTCGCGTTTTCTCGATTTTTCATAGGGGTACAACTTAAAAAAATTGCAAAAAATCGGGAAATTTTTTTATCACTTGGATACATACAATGTCGCATCGTTTAAGATGCAATGATTCAATTATTTTAAAACACATTATTAAACAAACATACATATTAATGCTTCAAAAAATATATGTTTTATGTCGACTTGTGGTTTTTTATGTTGAACGTACTAATCAAAAATATGATATACTACGAACGTGTTAGATTTAAACTTTTAATTATATCTTTTAAGTGAAATATTTTTCAAGGTTACAAATATTTTCAGTTCACGTATTTCACACATTTATTATATTAGCTTAATAAGATTTTGTTCTTGAAAAGATGAAACAAACGTAGGTCACGCATATTTTTTAAGAGTAGAATTAATTACCAAGAGATAGCTAGCGAAAAATTGACATCACTGCTAAAAAGAACGACCCAAAATTAGTGGGTTTCAAAAAAAATTACAATAAGAACGGATCAAATTTGCCTGTGTTATCAAAAAAAACGAATTTTTTAACTTTGTGACGTCATCAGAATCCAAAAAATTTAATTTTGCTCTATCACATCCAAATTTTATCCAATTTTGATAAACCAAGTACCTAATCCTACTAAATTTGGGTCATACTTTTCAAATTTGTGATCAAAATAAACCTAGCTCTAATAAATTTCAAGAATGTGGAGTCCTGGTTTGCCGAATTAAGCATATTAGTGATAGATAGCGTAAAAATTATATCACAGCTGAAAAGAATGGCCCAAAATTAGTGGGTTTCAAAAACAATTCCAATAAGATCGTATCAAATTTGCCTGTGTTATCAAAAAAATCGAATTTTTTTACTTTGTGACGTCATCAGAATTCAAAAAATTTAATTTTGTTCTATCATACCCAAATTTTATCCAATTTGAATAAGATAAGTATGTAATTCTACTAAATTTGGGCCATACTTTTCAAATAAAGCTTATAATTTTTTCGGTTTTAGTTTTCAGGTCTTATTCTTTGTATTTTTCTAATATAATATCTTTTGCAACAGTTTTAATTCATCAACTCAATATATTAACCACTGATAAAAAATTCGTATAAATATTTAAAAATGTACAAAAATAACATACATTGTATTAAAATTTATTGGAACGATAAATCATTTTACTTGAAATGTTATCACAAATTAAAGTGACCTCAAATTAAACATAATTTGCAAAATTATGTGAAATAAACTTAATAAACAAATAATAATAATAATTAATTCCTTGCAGAATTTAATTCACAAGTTGAAATTAAATTCGAGTAATTATTGTTATATTGATAACTAGAGAAGATTATTGCTTGTGTAACAGTTCTTTTTCAAACAAAGATGTGAATTGAACGTTACATAAAAAACATTAGTTAGATATTCATTATATTTATTTTCAATTTATTTAATTGTAATAAAGTTTATATTTTTTATTATTCAAATGGGTTCGTAAACAAAAGACTTTTCGTGGAACTCAATTGGATACGAAAATCGGCTCATCGTCCGGACTAGAACTACTACAAAGACATTAAAAATTAAAAGAATATCATCCCGAAATCTTGAATGAGCCTTCGCGTGATGCATGTACTGATACAAGCAAAACTTACATTTTATTCATACAAAGATAAATTATATTCATAAATTGTAAGGTGTTTATTTCTACCTGCCTATAGGCAATAAAGAAACACATAACATAATTATGTTTTTTAGATTGATTTTAATTAAACTTTAATTATTGTGTAACAAGATGTTAGTTATTTAATAATAATATATTTCAGTTAATAAGTATTCGTTAGTTTTTTTTTTATTAGTTTTGTAAATTAATAGCACAATTACCCATTTAATTTAATTTTTTTCTTTTTTTTTAATATTATTTAATTTCACAATTTATTTTATTTACAATAAAATTCATTGTGTTTATTTTATTTATTAACATTAATCACTAATTAGTGATTGGTTAATTAAAAGTATGTGTTATGAGAATTTGTCGTAGGTATATGTAACATGTTGCATATACAGATTTTTAACATGTTTTTATTAATTCGCTTTTTTTTTGGCCAGGTCGAATTTTGTAACTGTTTTCAAACTAATTTTCCGATGAGCTAGAGATTTGTAATTTGGACCTTAGCTCAGTAGTGGGTGACAAGGCATGAAAATATGAGAAGAAGAAGAAATATGATAAGGAGGAGGGACAGGTGAAGAAAACTTACATCACTAGAAAGATAAGTTGAGCAGCCACGACCATTGCACTTTAAGCTAGTTTTTTCTGAAACTACAAGAGATACTGGCATTGCTTTGAAAGAATTTTTTCAGGAAGAGATTGGCTACCTACCAAAATTGAAATATGATAAGTCGTTAAGAAGCTATAGAAGACAAAACCTGCTTAATTACCCCCGATCAACCGTACCATAAATATAAATTGTGAAACGTTACTTTGAGGAAACGTTGTTTTAAGAAAAATTTCAAAATGTACTTCTAAAAAATCAATGAGTAAGATATGAATTTCAGCTTTTTCTCCTGGGATAGGTACTCAAGATCGATTCCATGCTTTTTATTCATTAATGAAGGTGGGCAAGGTACAATAAATAAAATAAATCTTACCGCTAGACTTGAAAATTATGCATGATGTGTAATTGAATCAATCAATAAGTTCAAGTTTACAATAACACACTTTATAAAATATTTGAGAAGTTACCATCATTATTAAAAACTGTAAGTCGATGCCATAATATATAACAAAATGATTTATAAAGCTGTACGAAAGAGAGTTGGACCATATTTATTATATTTAAGATGTAAGGATTATACTTTCATTTAAAATGTGAAATTGTGTGTTAAATTTAAACTGTAGGCATAGCCGTATAAATTACAATTGCGGCGATCAAGTCTATGGAAACATTTCGATGTGTTTTGATATTTTATATACCTACTGTGATTACGATTTTTACACATAATTTGTATTAAAAAGTAATAGACGATTACTGCTTCTATTCTCTGAATGAGGTGCTACCTTCAGGTAATTAAATATGTGACCAGTAAAAGTTTGACAAAATAATCAGAAAATTTCCATAAAATTGTCATGAGAATTAAATTAGTTTTTGAGATTCCTTTGAAACTTTTCATTTTTGAAGTATACTATCATGATGTTTTCAAACTTTTATTCCAAATTTAATTTTTCGATAATGAAAAATATTTAACCGCATGTTTATAGGACTTAGATTTACTTAGCATTATCTTCTTTTTGTTTTTAAAATTACCACCTGTGTATCTCGAAAATATAAAGATTCAAAACAGGTTTTTTTAACTTTTTTAACACAACTCTTGTAAGAGCTTTGCTGCAAGAAAGATTAAGTATATTAAGTAAGACTAAATCCAAGATCTCAGTAATTTTAGTCTTGGTCATACCCACCATCACAAAGCCCAGTTCAGAAAGTAGTCTAGATATCTTATTTCAACATTGCTAATCGGACTAAAATTTGCACCTATAAATTATCCAAGCAAATTTTGTTTTGGTAAAAGATGCAAGGAAGACTCAATTTTACCTTCAAGATCGTTTAAAAGCGAATATTTTCCATATCTAGTACATGGACTCGAGGTATTAAACATTTTTTTCAAAGAATTCGCTAAATAAACACTTTCATTTTTAACTTTTAAAAAATAATAGTGCGTGTTGACTTTGAATTGACAATAAAATCGTCTCAATGATGTTGAAATATTTATCAAATGTACCTATTGTAGACAGGCAAACACACACATTCAATAAATATAAATGGCATCATTGTTGAATTAGATATTTACTGCCTACAAAGTTCACGAAAAAAAATTACAATTCAACAATATTCAAAATAAAATATAAAAATCACATATTCAGTACTTTTGTTTTCTATATTTTGTACTTAAGTGAACTCAAACATGCATACATATACAATACACACATATACAGAGTGATTCAAGTAATAACCACAGGACTCAAATGATATACGAAGTTAAAAAATGATAATTTCCTAATAAACTTTTAGTCAAGAAGGTGTCCTTTTCTAAACCTAGAATGTTAGTCAAAAAAGCTTAGAGAAATTGACAATTTTACACACAATATCCCAAGGCATTGTATTACGTTGTTGTAAAGAGTGTCCTAAAATTTTCACAGTACAAAAACCAAGACAACGTTTTTTAAACTAGAGCCCTAGACGAAAACCGAATTCGAAAGGTTTGGCAGCCACAGTTCGCCAAATACAAATAATGGTTTAGCTTCATAAAATGTGAAAGAAAAATTTACAGAGATTAAGCCATAAACAATCTTACAAATCATGAGTTTTATTTTTTCTTGAATCTTTTTCTTTGGAGTTTTTTAAAAGCTTTTTGAGGTTTGCGACAACAAGAGGGCGATCACTCGTGCTTTTAGAGAACAAATTCAGCTTATATTGAAACAAAAATACAATTTTTCTCCCAAAATTTCAACAACCTGTATCCAGAAAAAGACTTTTCCTCGACTACAATCGTATTGAGAAGTTGATATTATTTTAAGATTACATTAGATAAAATCCTGCGGTCATAACTTGGATCATCTTGTACATATTTACATGCATATTTATAACACGGGATTTTATATTTATTATCACACTAAGTGAGTATAATTACAATGGCATAGGAAGTATTATAATCAAACAAACTAAAAACCACAACATTATATTTAAAAGTAACCAAATATTTCCTTTTTAATAAAAACAGTGTGATGTTAATAGCTGCACATAACCCTCTATATATACAGGCAATGTTGGCGTTCATAACAATCTCAATTTAAACATCTCAAAAAATAGTAAAAATAGTAAAATTACTTTCGAAAGTACATTTTTGTATCAAAAGAAAATAAAGTTTTTTTTCAAGAAATATTATTGTTTAAATGTTGAAGAAATTAGCTGTTTTTAAGGGGCTTAATATCAGTTTCAAAGTAGAAATGACCCCGCCATAAATTATTTTAAAACAATAATTAAAATTTTTTTTTCCAACTTCACAAAATTTTCAATTTTTTTTTGCATTTAAAATTATTAAAAATTTTATACTTTTTCCTTATGAACGCAAATAGCAAAACATGGTGGTAAATAAAAGTCCTTAAGGTATCTAAATATTACCATTAATCGTTTATATATAGCTTTACGTGAATTTTCGATTCGTGTAAACAAATCTATTTCCGGTAACTTCCATTTTTATACCATGTATATGAAATATACCTAGGTATACTAAGTTTAGTCCCATGAAACTTGATAAGCAAAACATAAAGATATAAAGATTTGGTGAAACTTGTATATAGAAGTAACAGGTTTTTTTATCTGTATATCAGTTTAGATAAAAAAATCTGACATTTCTGTAATATTTAAAATATTTTAAATGTTAATAATAAAATTAATATTTTTACAAACTTAAATAAATGAAGTAAAAAAATGAAGTTTTTAATTAAATAATTTTAATTAGTTCAATAATTTACATAAAATAAAATTATGCGCTGGATTAAAAACAAAATTTCATTTAATTTTTGTGTCTAGCGTCGCCAACACGTTTCTGTTTTAAATAGTTTCAAATATACCATAAATGGTATCTGCGATACAAAGTTAGTTTGTAATATAAGGAAGTTAGTTTTGAATGTCATTTCTTTTAAAGAAGATTTAGGGAAAAGTGGTCTATAATGATCCTTCATTGTTTTAAGTAAACCATTAAAGCCTTCTAATATATTTATCGATAGATGGTTTCCGCGCGATCAAATTAATCGTTCAACAAAAACTTATGGTGATGTATAAGGAAATTTTTGTTTCGTAACAAAATAATTAATTTTACTGCTTATGCTTTATGGTAAGACAAATTTCTTTTTTTGTATTAGTTTTTGCCGGCTGGCTGTTTTTACTCTTGGCTTTTGTTGACTATTAATAATTAATAACATATTTTCATAGGCGTATAATAAATTTTAAGGTCAGTTTTTATGTCGAAATTCAAATATGTCGTTACAGTTAAAATGATCCCCTTTATATAGGCTAAAATGATCCCTAGTATGTGTGTAAAATTATAATAGATAAATTGATCTCCCATCATGTAACGGGTCTTGAATGTGCTGATTTAGATGAATTTACCAGTGATTTTTGTTTTCCTACTAATCGTTGTTGATGCAATGTAAAAGAACAGTTGATATTTTATGTGAACTGTTTGATAAAAATGCAATGGGATCATTTTACTCACTATCCTTACAAGGTCGGTCAAAACGATCCCTTTTGGGAAATATTGAATAGTTCTAAAAATTGGAACAAATCTAATGAAAATTACATACCAATATTGTAATATTTAAATAAAGAACTCGCAAATATTTCGACATTGTACATATGTCGAATAATTGTATTTTTTTCTTAGGTGGATCATTTTAGACCACCTTTCTCTACGTCAACAGTGAGCATAGGTCGTTTCCCATACTTTACAAAATCAGTTCCCAGTATGAAAAGATATTTAGACACTCATAATGTAAACTAAATTACAATAAAATTACATACCTTTGAGTCTTTTGTAAAAATCGCTTTCGAAAACTATTATATGCACTATTAGGTCCATCGAAATCATTACCAATTTTCACACGTCCATGTGATGGCACTAAATGATGCCCACTAAAACCATAATCCATTTGTAAATCAATCACTAATAATAATGTAAATAACACAACACCAATACTAAAACATAATATTAAACGTTCTTTTAATTTAAAATTACCGCCTCGCATACACAACATGGCTAATAATTGATCACGTGACAGCCACCAATAATAATCACTTGTTGATTTTTTACTATTATTATTATGTTTAAATGATGATGATTTTGTAATCGTGGATGATTGTTGTTGTTGTAATAAAGTCGTTGATGATGTTGATGACTGTTGATTATTACACAAATCAATATTAGTTTTATTGAAATTACTATTTTGCTGACTATCAATATTTAAAATATTATTATTATTGGCTATTAGTTTTTTTGTATCACAAGCATTTTTTGAATTTTGTATTACAATAAATTCGTCTGGTGGTGGTGATTTTTTTAATTTTGTAATTTGTTCATGATTATTATTTATTGAATTTGTTGTCTTTTTATTTACAAAAATAATTGGCACTGTTTGTTGTTCACTATTACAAATTGAACGTTTTTTTAATAAATCAACTGCACTATTATTATGATTATGATTATTATTAATATTATTATTATTATTCTGTAAACACAAGGCACTACCACAATCGTTATTCACTTGTTGTTGATGCTGTTGTCGCCCTCTATTTAATAATTTCGAAGTTCTTCTAGGAGGTCTTTTTGGTATTAAATTATTAGCATTATTATTAACATTTGTTAGTAACACATGATCATCAATTGTTTTATTATTTATGTCTGGCACGACTTCCTTTATTTGAACGTCGTCTGTTTGATGATTGTTGTTGATTGTTGTTTGTAATGTATTGTTTTGTTTGTTGACTATTGTTGATGATGTGATCAACAATGGTTGTGGTTGTATTGTTGTTGTTGTTGGTATTGTTGTATTTGTATTTTTTAATTTGTTGTAATAATGTTGATTTGTTGTTGATGTGTGTATTGTCTCGACACATGTCAGAGACTGATCAACTGTTGTAAGCTGCGTCTCCAGTGTAATTCTTTCTGTAATAATAAGATTATATTTATGTACATATTATGTTTGTAAAATTTTTTCCAACTAAAACTACATTATTGTCTTGGTAATTGGTTGTGTGTATGTGTTATCTTTTAAATTTTTTGTTAAAAACACAGGGTGTACAAACATTTAACATTTTTAGTAACCACTTATTAAAACATTCCTAAATGGAAAGTTTACCTCTCTTCATTCTATACATCCATCATCAACGAATGTCGCCCTCGTCAAGTTATGTTCATTCAACCAACGCCGTTACATAATCGTAGATGTAAGTGGAGAATAGTAAATTATTAAGAAAAATGTTTTCCTGAACTTTAAGATGATGTCTGTCCAGGATAAGCGAGGGTAGTATTTTATGTCAGAGCAGTAAACTGATCCTATTAAGACAGCCTATATTAAAATTTTCTCCATGTAAACAAAAATGTTGCATTTGCCTAAAGCAACTAAAGCAAGCCTTGATTTAGCAACCTTGGCAAAAGCAAGAACTGATGAACCACGGCTTGATTTTGTAGCCTTGGCAAGCACTAAAGAAAGATCAATCGTCAAGCTTGGATTTCCTACATGAGAAACTAGTGAAGACATTGTTCTGTTCTTGCCCTCTTTGTGTTAGAGCAGTACATAGACTAATAGCATTTATATATGCTTAACCCGTACTAATATAATCGTCTACCTTTTTTATTAACTAATTATCACTGCCTTGTGCCAATCCAGGAAAGCAAATTGATAAAGTCCAGTGGAATAGCCTATTGTGATAAGTTAAAACTAATATCTTGTTAACAGGGAAGGAGGAACAGCAAACCTTTAGAACTTTTCACAGAATACTTGTATATCGTTTAAGAATATATTCTACGGTTTAAAAGTGATATTGAATTTAAAATCTCGAAAGCAAATATGATGGCTGGACAGTAATAAACAGTGAATTATATTCATCTTAATGTAGCTGACATCAATGATATACGATAAATAAAATTTGAAGCACGTAATAGCAACGCGTGCTAGAAGCATTGACGGTCTGCATAATAATCAGTTCATCCAAGAGGTTATGTGTGTTGTGATAGCATTCTTTCATGGATAAAATGACTCCAATTTGTCGTTGTCCAGATAAGTCAAGCAGAATCTAGTAAAGAGATTAAGAGCAACTAAGTTTTGATAATTCTGACAGTATTGCCACTTTGTTGAAATAATTTTGTAAGTTTTTAGTCAATATGGAAACAAAATGAGTGAAAGAATTAATGCATATGAATTAATTACCAACGTTTACCTGTAATCAAATGATATGTATTTTTTATGAAATTTTATGGATATACACTCTTGTATCGACGAATTATACACTCCGTATATTATATCGGATCCCCCCATATCGGATCTTACAAATGTTGGATCAAGTAAGATACGATTTTGTTGTCAGTTATGCTAATCGACATATTACAGCCGCCAAACCATATTTTATATCTTACTTATTTTTCGATAACGGAGTTGAATGATATTACTTCTATCATCTTTTTTACAAGTAATGATGTGATTTTGAAATAGAGAGAGTAAAGTGTTTCATGACGCAGTCTATATAATAAAAGTTTATATATTTTAAGTCATCCTGTGAACACAAATCATTAGTTTGGGTATATGTCTGTATTTGTTTGTTATTATTAAAATTAAATTTATGTATCTAATCTTATCATTAAGCTGTCATGGTGATGACTTACTAAGTTTTTAACTGATAACATTTACTAAATTTCTTTCAATGTGATATTATTAATATATATTTACTATAGAACATACGGTCGTGTACAAAAACTATTTTTATGAGGGGGCATCAATTATTGTTATTTGTGTCCTTCAAAGATAATAATGAAATATTTTTTAACGAAAATTAAAAATGAATTTTGACCGGTGTCTGCCTGTCTGTGGCATCGTAGCACCTAAACGGATGAACCGATTTTGAATTTTTTTTGTTTCGTTTGAAAGGTAATTTAATGTTATTACTTATTTTTGTTGTTCACATTTAATTATGCACACAATATTTACATCATGGTCTTTCGACTAATTTTGATATATAATATGTTACATTCAATCGTGAACTAAATTGACAAATGTCTTGTCTAGCAATCTTAATTAAAGAGAATTGAAAAAAATACACTCGAACCAGGACTCGAACCCGGACTTCTTGGATTCATGTCAAGCGCCCTACCAATTAGGCTATTCGAGTTCTAGACACGAATGCAATTTTTTCAACTCAATGAATTTTTTACTTTGTTTATCCACCTTATTTATTATTATTACTTATTTTTGTTGTTCACATTTAATTATGCACACAATATTTACATCATGGTCTTTCGACTAATTTTGATATATAATATGTTACATTCAATCGTGAACTAAATTGACAAATGTCTTGTCTAGCAATCTTAATTAAAGAGAATTGAAAAAAATACACTCGAACCAGGACTCGAACCCGGACTTCTTGGATTCATGTCAAGCGCCCTACCAATTAGGCTATTCGAGTTCTAGACACGAATGCAATTTTTTCAACTCAATGAATTTTTTACTTTGTTTATCCACCTTATTTATTATTATTACTTATTTTTGTTGTTCACATTTAATTATGCACACAATATTTACATCATGGTCTTTCGACTAATTTTGATATATAATATGTTACATTCAATCGTGAACTAAATTGACAAATGTCTTGTCTAGCAATCTTAATTAAAGAGAATTGAAAAAAATACACTCGAACCAGGACTCGAACCCGGACTTCTTGGATTCATGTCAAGCGCCCTACCAATTAGGCTATTCGAGTTCTAGACACGAATGCAATTTTTTCAACTCAATGAATTTTTTACTTTGTTTATCCACCTTATTTATTATTATTACTTATTTTTGTTGTTCACATTTAATTATGCACACAATATTTACATCATGGTCTTTCGACTAATTTTGATATATAATATGTTACATTCAATCGTGAACTAAATTGACAAATGTCTTGTCTAGCAATCTTAATTAAAGAGAATTGAAAAAAATACACTCGAACCAGGACTCGAACCCGGACTTCTTGGATTCATGTCAAGCGCCCTACCAATTAGGCTATTCGAGTTCTAGACACGAATGCAATTTTTTCAACTCAATGAATTTTTTACTTTGTTTATCCACCTTATTTATTATTATTACTTATTTTTGTTGTTCACATTTAATTATGCACACAATATTTACATCATGGTCTTTCGACTAATTTTGATATATAATATGTTACATTCAATCGTGAACTAAATTGACAAATGTCTTGTCTAGCAATCTTAATTAAAGAGAATTGAAAAAAATACACTCGAACCAGGACTCGAACCCGGACTTCTTGGATTCATGTCAAGCGCCCTACCAATTAGGCTATTCGAGTTCTAGACACGAATGCAATTTTTTCAACTCAATGAATTTTTTACTTTGTTTATCCACCTTATTTATTATTATTACTTATTTTTGTTGTTCACATTTAATTATGCACACAATATTTACATCATGGTCTTTCGACTAATTTTGATATATAATATGTTACATTCAATCGTGAACTAAATTGACAAATGTCTTGTCTAGCAATCTTAATTAAAGAGAATTGAAAAAAATACACTCGAACCAGGACTCGAACCCGGACTTCTTGGATTCATGTCAAGCGCCCTACCAATTAGGCTATTCGAGTTCTAGACACGAATGCAATTTTTTCAACTCAATGAATTTTTTACTTTGTTTATCCACCTTATTTATTATTATTACTTATTTTTGTTGTTCACATTTAATTATGCACACAATATTTACATCATGGTCTTTCGACTAATTTTGATATATAATATGTTACATTCAATCGTGAACTAAATTGACAAATGTCTTGTCTAGCAATCTTAATTAAAGAGAATTGAAAAAAATACACTCGAACCAGGACTCGAACCCGGACTTCTTGGATTCATGTCAAGCGCCCTACCAATTAGGCTATTCGAGTTCTAGACACGAATGCAATTTTTTCAACTCAATGAATTTTTTACTTTGTTTATCCACCTTATTTATTATTATTACTTATTTTTGTTGTTCACATTTAATTATGCACACAATCTTTCAATTCTCTTTAATTAAGATTGCTAGACAAGACATTTGTCAATTTAGTTCACGATTGAATGTAACATATTATATATCAAAATTAGTCGAAAGACCATGATGTAAATATTGTGTGCATAATTAAATGTGAACAACAAAAATAAGTAATAATAATAAATAAGGTGGATAAACAAAGTAAAAAATTCATTGAGTTGAAAAAATTGCATTCGTGTCTAGAACTCGAATAGCCTAATTGGTAGGGCGCTTGACATGAATCCAAGAAGTCCGGGTTCGAGTCCTGGTTCGAGTGTATTTTTTTCAATTCTCTTTAATTAATTTAATGTTCTTAGATATGTTCAAAGTGCGGATTTAGGGTTCCGTACCCAAAATTTTTATCGGTGGTTCTTAAAATTTTATAAACTTCACTTGTTTCTTTGTATTGTTTACTTCATCACGTCACGGCTCAAATAGATTATTAACATACATTTTTTGAAAGCTTAAAGGAACTCTGACAAAGTCTAAAATGTTGACAAAACATTGACAATAATAAAATAAAATGGAATACATTTCGCCTTTAAAATAGTTCACTATTAATAAAAACACTCGCCCGAGACCAATTGTAAACTATCATTATTGAAGAAATATCGTAGGTATTATTTTATGGCACAATTTCGATACAAAAATATTAATTTTCGTCTGGAGGACGACAATCATCTGACTATTATGTTTAATTTTTATTAAGTTATTTATTTCAATCAAAATTTAAAATAAATATATATTTAACTACAAATACGCTAGTCAAATTCCTCATTAAAATCGCAAAAAGAAATGTAAAGCTGCTTGTTTTGCAAGCTATTTGGTCCCTTAGGGGATAACACAACTTTTTTTGCTTGCAAAACTTAGTTTGACATTAAGAGGTTCAGAAAACATACCAAAAAAGCAGCTTTATATCGCCTTACAGCCGTAATTTATACCAGTTTTCGAAAATTTTGAAAAAATGGACAACAAAGTTTTGTTCTAATTTGCCCTCTCACGAGAAAACAATGATGTTTACGAAAAGGTGTTAATTTTTTATAAGAAATATTTTTTACATTTAAATTTTTTTTCTATCTCTAACGGTTTAACACAAGCAATAACGGAGCTGAGGGTTGGCTTCAAATGTTTCAAATTTAATATTCTTTCAAAATGATAGTAGTAACTAATGTCAAAAGCACATAGCTTTCGAATTCAAGTACAAAAACTGAAAAAAGTCCGAAAATATTGCAGTTATTCACGGGATATTTTTTTTTTGTTCGCCAAATTCGAAGTTTTACACTCCTTTTAGGGGTCCAAATAACATACCAAAAAAGTTAAGTTAGTTATTTTTATAGTTAGATTTTTACATAAAGGTTTTAGATTGAAGTGTAAGGTAGGTTTTTCCTTTCAAATTCGCTCGATCTATAAATTCCAATACCAAATTAGGTATTTCATTTCACCTTAATAAAAATGGGCTACTACGGTCGTGATATTCGCTTCAAAATATTCGATTAAAATACTTTTTATCATATAATGTCATTTTTGGGAAAAATATGGTCATTTTAATTTTAAAAAACATTTTGAATGATAATGAAAAATGCAGTTTGTTTAGTTAGTAGGTAGTAATATTTAAAGGTTTTATTTTTTTAACTGTGCAGGCAGACAAATGCATTTATATTAAAACAGATATTATTTTGTTAACTTGGAATATATGTGTAAATATAATTGAGGTCATATTACTTTACCAATGTTGCATGAAAATCATAAAATTTTTGCTAATTCAGAATATTTTACTTAGAAACAAATGATTAGTTGCCATGTGTGTGTTTATTGACTTCAGTGTGTTTAATCAACTTTTTTAAGGATGTAGTAGCATAGAAACAAGTTTTAATTCGTCGGCGCAAAAACAATTTCTTTCAGTAAAACAGATTATACAAACAGTAATTATTAGTATATTCCACATATAAGTAGTAATCTAGTAATACCACGTCTAACAAAAGTGTCAGACTATGACGGAAAAGTCATGGCAATACAAAAGAGGGCACTTGAAATAAAAAATTTTCCGATATAAAAACAAAAAACTTTATTGACTAAATTTTATCGTAATATAGATTGCATAAAAAGCAATAATGTATACTTATTTATTTATTTTTTTTCATCTTTTGCGAAGTTGATTTGGTATTCACAAAGAGAGTTTTAAAATGTTTTAATAAGTTATAGTTGTTTAAATAGAATGTTCTATCTCCTATCGGTTATGATTCCCAAACATTTTCCTAAGGGTTTTTAACTTCGTTGCCTTGTACCTCTAACATGTTTTTAATACTAAGTGGAAAAGTACTTTTCTATTAACTTTGTTTGCATTAAAATAAACGATTTTATTACTTATAGAAAATTTTTAATTTATCAATAAATTCTTCACATTGCTTCCACCATATTTTGAAGTGTTTTGGCAAATTATATAGTGAGAAACTCGGAAATGATTGTAAATCATTGTAGTTTCTTGTTTTTAATATTTTTAATGCTGCCATTTTACGCACTTAAATTTGAGTAGGGCAAATTTTCTTATTTAAAGTTACACTCCCTTATTTTACTCCATATTTCGAATGTTATTAGCCCAATTGTATGAAAGAGGTTATTATCCCGATAAAATTGAGATCTTGTATAAATAGGTACATTAAATATTAATTAATTATGTCTTTTTTTACAAAATAATAAATAACTTTTCAGAGGAATCATTAAAATATTTTAAAAATACTCATACATCCTTAAATTATTAATTTCTTTGTGATAATTTGGTATGAAAAAATAAAGTTTGCTTTGTAATCCAAGCGTTCAAACGTTCGAAGCAAAGAAAGCAAAGACTTTATCCTATCATAAATTACTCTATTTTATTAATCACACCTTTGAATAAAGTACAGATAATAATTTGAGTAAAAAATGCCACGACAGCAATAAAATTGAATAACTTATAATATTCTTAGTGTTATAAAAAATGATATTATAAAAATGATATTATGAGTCAGTCATGTGTACGTTAAGAATGTGATTTTAAATACGAAATCTTAGTACATAGTACAAAACGTTGTCCATTACTCACGCGAGGTGAGTTAAAGAGATATTGAGTTAAGTTAGTGATTTTTCGCATAGTGGATTGTAGACAACCCTCACAAATTGTCCATTCTATTTTTTCAAAGAGTATGAAATCAGGTCTGCGTTCGTGTGTGATTTTTTGTTCATCGTCAGTTAGTTAATTGCTCTTTATAATGAATATATTCATGTTATACAAATTACTTAATTCTGAGTGAATTTGGCAAGATATTTGATTGACATGAGAAAATTCTTGCTTGGCAGAAGAAAATATCTACATTATATATACATTAGGGACACTGTATACATGTTATTAAATATATACTTAATAATGAAGGAATTCAAGAATCCTACCTGTAAATCAAATCAATTGACCATAACTTTTTTACTTAAAATAACAAACAAATATTTTATACTTCTTCAACTATATGTATAAATGATACAGACAATTAATACTTATTTATTTAAGACTTATTAGTAGTATAAATAAAGTATTTATTTTGTTTATATATTTTATTCTTATCAATCAATAAATACAGTTTAAAAAATAATAAAATACTTGATTTCAAAATCATACGCTTACTCAATTAAATACGTTAATAAAACCTTTCATGGATTACATAGCAAAAAAAAAGTTTTTTCGTGAAAATTTTCTCATTTGGATCTCCTAGCAAAGTATACCGTCAAAATTAATCGTTATCTTACAAATTAACTTCGCTTTTTTAAAGTTACTGAGGTAATTTCATTCAATTAAAGGCATAATTTAATGTGAGGAAAGGCTCTGTAGCTGTGTCCAATCTTTCATGGTTCCTTAAAATATTCTTACCCTTAGTAGTATTGGCTTCGGTTCAAAGACAGAGTACAAAAAATTTCAAAGTAATTATAGTTTTGAAAAAAGTTTTCAGAGGATTTTTTGCCGTAATTCAGCCGCCTTCGAGCTACTGCATCCTGAAGTCTGTACCAGTAAACTTTTGTCTGTTAAATCCAAGCAGTATAAACTTCGGAATTCAAGGTGAAAGAAAAAAACTTCGATATAAACGAACTTTTTCATATTATACTGCTCTATGTATCGAATATTTCACTTGGATATTGTTATTTGTCCGATCGTATTTCAATTTAGGAAGAAACCCTTCCGAACTCTTGCGACTTCAGTAACAGAGATAATCCATACAATTTAAAGGTTGGCAAGAAAAATGTTTTTGCAGCATTCTCCTAGCCAAAAAACTATGGATACACTTGTACCATACCATTTAAAAATTGAAGATAATTATCTAAATATTTTTGTAAACAATGAAATAATTTAGATTTTGAATTTCATTCGGATGTTTAAGATTATTTCATTAATATAGATGCTTCAAACTTACTGAGAAGTAAGTAATTACTTCAGTGGTCAGACAGTTTTATTTAGTAACATCTAAGATGTGTAAAACGGCGAGTGTGCAATTACATTTAAAGTCTTTAATAGAAAGTTACAATTTATTCCACTCGACAATCAAAATCGATAATTTTATGAACTTTAGACTTTATTTTTAATCTTTGAGATTCAAATAATTCTTTCCTACTTACACTTTTATTTAAATAAAATGCACGTGAATGTTTGAGGTGACATTTTTCTGAACTTGCGAAAAAAGAATTTAATCAAGAAGAAGCTAAAAAGGCGTTGAAATAGGTTTATTTATACGGAAGAGGAACTGATTATTATTAAGATAATAGAAAAATGTACCTATCATGAGCGAGAAAAATAAATTTTACTATAATTTATAAATGAATTAACTTATCTAAAAATCATTAGATTGGTATCTAAATGTTATATCCATTATAAGATGATTTTTGTTAGTATAATATCTTTCATTATATAAATATTTTTATTGATAATATCTAAATCATAATTTTTCGTTCATCATTAAAACAAGGGTTCATTCAATTTTTTGTTTAAAAAATTTGCTGATTTTCTGTTTTCTGTAAAATATAAGAATATTATTGTATTTAAAACATTGTTTTAAAAGAACGTCATTTGTCAATAGTATACAACTGCTGATAACCAATTTAATTACAAAACTAATTGGAATTTACAATTGACATTCATGTTTTACATAGTATTCGTTGTGTGCATAGTCATAGTAGGGACAATAAAATCGATGCCAGCGCTTCCAGTGAAAAATTTTCGCGATAAAAGAGGCTGTTATGACTTATTTGGAATTCTTTATATGTTAATGTTATAGGAAATGTCAAATTAAAATTATTGAAAAACACGAATTAATAAAATTTAATGCATTAAAAATAGTCAAAATAAGAAATCAAATTGCACAAATATTATTTTTCAAATGTAGATTATCATAATTATTTATTTAAATTTGTGAGACAATAATATTAAATTTTGAATGTAAGTCATAAATGCACTCCATACAATTTTATTTGCATTCATACAATTCTATAATTAAAGTAGTGTATCGTTACCATGGAAACGCCTCCAAAACAAAATTACGCACGGTGCGAATAGGTGGGAGATCAAAGCCTAATGGGAGCCCGCGGGTAATGGGAGCGACCACAAAATAGACTTCTCTAATGCTTAAAATTGTGCAAATGACGTTCGGGTGTCTTCGTGTATGTTTGATAACGATGGTTTGATAATTTTCATTAGTGCTTACTTTTTAAAGGCTTCTGAATGCAGTTTAAAGGGATATTTTAATAAAATTGATAGGATTTCTTTCTAAACAACACAGCTTTTCTATAGCTTTTTCTACTTTGTCGAACCTTGTATGTATTCTATGCATCCTCATGAGCTTTAATTTTATATTGTTTGCATTTAATTTAACATATTCAGATTAGTAGGTTTATATTTCAATTAGTGCTTATTTTTTAGAATAAAAAAATACAATTTGATATACATTTTTGAAAACATAACAATTAAAAAATAATTGTTTCATTTTTAAATTAGATATTATTTTATTTGGTTTTATGTTTTCTATTTAAATGAGTTTTATGGTTTTGTTTAAAAACAATATAAGATTGTGCATTTCTTCTTCATCACGAAAACGTATAAAAATCGGGTGCATTTGTTAACTTGACTTTTTTTCGATTTTTAAAAAAATTTCAAAAAATCGAAAAATTTTTCTTACTTCTAATTTCGATAAAACTTTGTATATAAGGTAATTTTGACCCAATAAGTTCAAAAATCGGATGCATTTGTTGACTGGTCGAATAGTTTTTAAGATAGGGGCTAAAATCGTGCCAAATATGGCGATATCTCAGAAACTCTGCATCCAATCATTAAATTAACCGGATTTTTATACTTTTTGAACCAAAATTACCCCATGAACCGAGTTTCATCATATTCCAAAACAATATTTTTTTTTTCGATTTTCTCGATTTTTTCAAAGGGGTACGTACCCCTTAAAAAAATTGCAAAAAATCGAAAAATTTTTTTACTTCCAATTTCGATAAAACGTTGTATATAAGGTAATTTTGACCTAAAAAGTACAAAAATCGGGTGCATTTGTTGACTGGTCGAATAGTTTTTGAAATATGGGCTAAAATCGATAAAAATTTTGCGATATTTCTGAAACTCGGCATCCAATCATTAAAATAACCCGATTTTTGCACTTTTTGAATCAAAATTACCCCATCCATTAAGTTTCATCAAATTCCAAAACTAAAATTTTGTTTTCGATTTTCTCGATTTTTTCAAAAGGGTACCCCTTAAATAATTTGCAAAAAATCGAAAAAAATTTTTGTCTACAATTTCAATAAAACTCAGTATATAAGGTAATTTTGACCCAAAAAGTACATAAATCGGGTGCATTTGTTGACTGGTCGAATAGTTTTGAGATACGGACCAAAATCGATCCAAATATTGCCATTTTTTTAAAGGGGTTCTCCCTCTTTTGACCTAGTTTGGATAGGACAAAATGTTTGAGAATATTAAAGTTTTATCGAATAGACCGACATAAATAATAAATAACATATATAAAATATTTTCTATAATCATCCTAATCAGATTATAAAAGAGTTAAATTTCGAATTGTGATATAGACGTTTATTATTATATCTATCTGTAGTTAATAGATATTTCAAGGCTTAACCTACTATATATAGAGTGATAAGTAGAGTACAATTATAATCAGACGGCACACAACAAAGTATTGAGTACTATGAGTACTGAGTAGATACAGGAGATATAGTTTGAGGTTAGATATACATATTGCTCTTGTGATGATATACATATATACACTAATTTGTATAAATTGTGATATTATTGCGGTCAATTTAGCAAACATTGCAGCTCAATTAGAGAGAATAATCTGTGATTATGTATGTGTAGTAAATAGATTCGGTAATACCAATTGTTTGTTATATAACATGTGTCAATCAGAAAATTCGATTATCATTAGGCAACTAGATATTTATTGCTACCAATATAATTAACCTACATATAACTAGTAATTCACTTTACAAACTAGTAAACTCAGTTAATAATTAAGCTTGACTTAAAATTAGCAAAGAAGACAAATTTTAATTTTTAGCTCAATTGAAGTAGCAAATACCATAAATAAAATTCAAAAGGTAAAAATAAAATTTGACCTTGACCCCCCCCCCAAATTGGGACATAGCAAAGAAAAATCCGAATCAAATTACTTTTCAAACTTAAGCAAACAAAATTAAAATTGATTCATTCTTTTAGGAGCTACAGTAGCACAGACAGACCGACAGAAACACACACACACATAGCGGTCAAAATTATAACACTCCTGTTTTTATGCCGGGGGTTTTACAGACACAGTGTGCAAAAACTTAACAAAAAGGTTTTTTGGTATGTAAGTTGCCGTGTTACTGTTTGTAATAACTCCCCAATATTTGTACTTAATCATAATAATTTCATCTCATTGCATATAATGAATATCTTCTCGAAGTTTCATACTCCTATCAAAAACTTATTTAGGCTGGGTGTTGATATCAGGCGGGATACCCCACAAATTATTTCCCGCCTCTGAAAGATCTCTGATTTTAAGTAACATTTTTTTTTTAATTTCAAAAACAAAGGATCAAAATCTGAGCTGCTTTTGAGGACTTCCGAGTAAAAACATTCATTGATGCAACCAAATAGTACATACAAATATTTTATCTACGCCCGTGAGAAAGAAGTACTTTTCTCACTCAGTATGCGTTGGAAAAATAGTTCATTACCGCCCTAATGTAATGATGAATTTATTCTCGCATTGGGGCGGTAATGAATTCAGTTACAATAATAACTTTTTAAATTTTTTTTTCTAGATAAGCCATGATAAATTTTAAATAATAATTATCGTTTATTTTCACATTTTATAGGCGTAGATAAAGTTTTGTTCGATATACGTGTGATAACGCATTAATAATGTACTTCTGCGATTGTTATCGCACTAGTATCGTAAGTAACTATTTCTAAAAATTTGAACATAAATTGAGCGTTTAAACAATTACAGATTAACGCTATGTATATTGAGAATTTAGCAATCGATGCATATATGTATGATTTTTCTATTTAATTATAAATTAAGTTTATTTGCAGTATTGTGTTTTTTGTTAATAGTTTGTTTCACATTATTTAGCTTCAACAAATCAAAATAATTGCATGATTTTTTTCGATTATGTACGTATGAAAATAAATTGAATAATCAACAATTTTATTTTCTGCAATTTTAAATTGTATAATTTGCTAGCTTTTAGAAGGAAAAAAAGATAGATACAAAGAAAGATAGGCACTCATACACACAAAGTTATAAGAGTATCTTTCATCGAAATATAGATTTTTTTTATTTTGTTTTGTATAAGAAACATTTTTTGCATTAAAAGTTTTGTTATATCTCAAACGGTATACAAAACACAATTGACTTATGTTGCTCATTTACGAACTCTACGTCACTTTTTATGCCTTAAGCCCGCTATAAAGCTCGCTTTTTCAGCTATATATCTCTTTTCGTTTTTAAGTTATCGTGATACGGACGGGCAGACAGATAATGATTTTATGAACACCTATACCAAAATTTTGTTCGTAGTATGAAAATTTTTAAACGTTACAAACTTGGGACTAAATTTAGCATACGTTGATATATTTCATATATACATGGTATAAAAATAGATTATCTTATTTAAAAATTTTAAAAATACAACACTTTTAGAATTATTTTGTGTTTCAAAGAAACTGTATATGAAAAAACTTTGTCTATTGAAAATAGTAAAAATATTTCTTTAAAAAATGGTATAATTCCTACACTAAAAAACGTTGAGGCTTAAACTATCAGATAATAGAATCCGATTCGTTACGGTTAGATGAAGGTTTTCTGATAAATATCACTGATAAAACAAATTTTGCAATTGTAAAAAAAATGTGAGAAAATTTTAGTTTTTTAATATAAATACAAAAAACAAAATTTATACTTAATACAATTTGCATGTAGTACACCCATACAATAAGTGGGTTTTACTTTTTATTCATAAATAATGAATAGACCATGTTTTGCAATAATTATTTTAAATAAATGGGAAATTGTTTTATTTTTCTCACATAAATGTAAACAATACAAAGTATTATTAAGTAAGATAAATAATTCATTCACTTTTTAAATACTTAATTGATTAAATAGGATAAATTTTTGAGATCAAAGTACTTATTTATTATTATACAAGTAATATTCAAGGAGGTCAAAACTTACTTCACAAAAAATAAAATAGAAAATCAATGTGCTAAAAATATTGTAGAGACATTAGATTGAAATCACGTAACCGTCCGCACGGACCGTTTGTTGTTTTTAACATTTGGTTTTTAACTCTATGTGGCAATGTTTCATGATGTATCATATCATAGGATTTTCAAGAATTGAGAAATAGGATTTCCAAGAATGTTTCCAAAAAAATGCTTCATTGTTAGAACGAAAAAATACTTTTCTGAACAAATTCAAACTGTTTCAGTTCAAATAAACTTAAAGAAGAAAGATGGGTTTTTCACATATGAAGGAAATGGATTTTTAACTCTATTTTTCAGCACTTCGAGTTTGTTATTATTAATCCCTCAATGAAAAGAAGGGATTATAAGTGAAACGAATATTGATTTTTGTTTTTTTTTTTGTTTTTTTTTTTTTTGTCTTTGAAAGATTCTTTAACCATGAATGTTCTTAGTAGCTATATCATCAAAGTGAGTTTAGGGTTCGGTACCTGATAACAACTAGAATATTTTTACAAATCAGATTGACGTGGAATTACATGCCTAGCCAGCATGGAAGCCGCCTACGAATTAACATGACCCTAAGATTTAACGCAAATTATGCATAAAAGTAAAGCAATTAACATTACAAATAATTTAAACAAATGAGAATGCATGAAATTTGTATTTGCAAGATCAAATAGTTTTAATTATTTTGTTGATGCATATAAAATTATTTATGCTTAATTAGTAAGTACAATGCACCAATCCACGCTTTTTTAGTTATTGGAACTTTGAAAAATTGCTTCAAATGGAGCAACAAATACCTATTCTCAAGGATAAATATCAAAACAAAACATTATTATTTCTGTGTAATAAACTATAATTTCAAATTTGTATACGCCCTCGAGATCGAGTAGCGCGTTTGCTTCACACGACTGCACAAAAATGAAGCCGTTGTTCGTTTTTTCTGCTGACAGAATTATTGCTGTCCTTAGAATGTGTGTACTAACTGTACTTGTTGTATATTCAAATTAATGGGCGCTCTAAATATTTGTATTCGTTCGCATTACGAATGCGCTGCAAACTACCTATTTTCCACTGTTAAAGACATAAACCAAGCTCTGTCTAGATCTCAACAAGCCTCGAACATATTATTTCGAAGTTTAAAGAATACAATTTAAAACATCACAACTTGATACAGTACCTACGTATTTATTTTTTATATCATTATATTAAAATATAAAATTTCAAAATGCCTCAAGGACTTTTCTTCAAAAGGATTTTCGTTGTTTAGTTTGCTTTATATTCAGGTTTTTTTCCAGATTTTAAAAATATAAGATATGAAGCATTTTTTTAAAGCGTAGATATATTACCTAGAAATTCAAATGATAATGAATATATACAAGTACAAAAATTAACTTATTTTTACTCCTCAAGGTGAATTAATTACCATATGAATGTAAAAAAAAATATTTATGCCTATGTGTGATAATAAAATTAAAATTAGTCTCACTGTCATGTTAAGAAAATAAACATTTTAAATAAATAAGAAAAATGGATTAAAATGATGTATTTTCCTTACTGGATAAAGATAAAACAAAGTTGAAGAAAATTATTTTTTCACACGACTCTTTATATGGAAAAATATGACGACGAGTCAAGTAAACAGCTGAAGAATATGAGCTTTTCAATTATAATTTAAGTACAAAAAAAATAGCTATATTATTTAAATTTTGTGTTAATATTTGACATTTGTGTTAATATTAACTTCCGGTAATATTTGACATTTGTGTTAATATTAACTTAACCCGCAACTATGTAAACAGTTTTTTATTGCATTGATCAGGAATATCATCAGCAACTTTTATGATCAATCGAAAATTTTATGGTCAATCTTATTGTGATAAGAAACAATTGACTGAGTTAATTGTTGGAATACCCTGTATAGTCAGTGTTGGGTATTAGTGTTTTTGAAAATATTTTAGAGCCACCTACAAATTTTCAATTCTCTATTTGTTTTGCATTAATTAGCACCCTAACGGGATAACAACGACGTGTACGAAAAAACTTAAACTCACTTTTTACGCCCTGATCACACAGTAAAAATTTCAGTTCAATATCTCGTTTCTTTTTTGAGCTGACGAACGGACAAACGAAAATAGACTAATTAAGAGATTTTATGAAAACCTATAATCAAAATTTTCCTGGCTGTTGAACGAAAGAAAAAAACAGTTTTAGACGTAATAATAATATTTTTAAAAATTAAGCATTTTTTCATAAAGCACTTTTATTCTAGAGATAATCTAAAACAATCCATACTAATATTATACATGCGAAAGTAACTCTGTCTGTCTGTCTGTCTGTCTGTTACTCTTTCACGCCTAAACGGCTGAACGGATTTTGATGAAATTTGGTATGGTGATAGATGATAACCTAGAAATGGTCATAGGCTATAAATAATCACGCCATCGTTCTTAGGGGGTAGGCAGTAAGCAGATAACTAAATTGAGTTAGTGATTTTTAGTCGTTTTTGTTGGGATTTTTGCTCTTTCACGTCTAAACGACTGAACAGATTTTGATGAAATTTAGTAAGGTAATATATGGTTACCTAAAAACGGATATAAGATCAAAATGATCACGTCATCGTACTTAGGGGGTAGGAAGTAGGCAGAAAACTGAATTGAGTTAGTGATTTTTTTATGGTTTTTGCTGGGAGTTTTGCTCTATCATGCCTAAAGGGCTGAACGGATTTTGATGAAATTTATTTAGGTGATAGATAGTAACCTAGAAAAGGATATGGAATATGGGGGGAGGGGTGAAAGTGGGAATGTTGCCCAGCAAAGCGGGTAGTTCACAGCTAGTTTCTTTATAAGAGGTTTTAATTCAAACAATAATATTAAAACTATTTTCGTTAGTAAATTAATCGAATTTGTGCTAAAACATTTCACAGAGATCTTCAAATATCTATGAAATTATCACTAATGTAAGAATTATTACTAAACAAATATTTCATCATAACATTTGCACGTAGTAATAAATATTAATTATCAACTTTACATATTATAGATTATACAGAGTGTATTGTTCTGAATCTTATAAATGATAATTCCCCTCAAAAAATCCCCCAGATTCCCAGCAAAAGTCAATGTTTTTTGGTAATCTAGAAACTTAAGGATGTACGATCGGTACGTCATACGTCTTATGCTAAAACTTTAAGAAATAAGTTTGATTAATTTCACTTAAATCCAATTCCCATAAAAGAAGAGAAAATCAGTTGAAACTACCTGCAAATTTCAACTCACTCTCTTTTATAGTTTTGGAGAAAATATGTAAAAAAAGAAGCTTTAGTTAATCTGGATAAAATTTTAAAAAAACTTTTAACGAACGAATTTGGCAAAGAAATGTTTTCTAGAAACAGGTTTTTGTTAAAGAACTGATCGCTACACTTTGCACGGTACAACCGTTATCTATAATCATTTGTATAAATGTTTAACAATTGTATAAATAAACAGAAGTTCTGAAGGTGAATGCCAGAGCCAAGTTCAAAATTAATGAGACATATTAATAATGATTTATGATGAACAATGAATAAAAAAACAATATGATTGTGTAATATTGTAAGTTACTAGCAGGTACCCACACGCTTCCCTCGCAATATAGACAATGCCAACTAACTAACAAACCAAATGTATTAATTTTTTTCCTCTCCACTTGCTCCGGCTCCCTAAACATCAACTTCACTTCTATCCCTTGGACAATATGATGCCTTCAACCAAACTAGAGAGCTTGCTGCCCGTCCTTGTTTTGCTCACATTTACTTCTTGTAGACTTTCTCCGCAGTGCGCCTCTAGAACTGGGAGTTGTTTTTGTGACTGTACCTGGGTGTCTGATAGAACAATTTCAATTACGTAACAATTTAATTGGCAGAATTTTAGTGTTTGACAAAAAATAAATAAATTATGTTTATTAAACTCAGTTAAACATATCAAGCACACTTAATGAAGAATGTTAGAGCTTAACTTGACCATGAATAGAACTCTATTTGTATGTTATAAATACAATTAAAATTGATAGTTGTTATTTATATTAGATGTTTAGTTATAAGGTTCACCATCATTTTAATATTGTTAATCATGTCAATTATAAATAAAATTATTTTGAAGGTTTTTTCACAATAACTTCATCTCAATCACAATCACTTTATTTAAATAATAATTGAAACATGTACAAGTTTTCCAATTATTTGAATTTAATTATAATAAAAATTTATTTAATTAAATGCTAGTATTAATATAATTATTTAATATAATAAAGTTTGTCCGATTATCTTGAACAGGATCTTAAGGATAACGATTTCATAATATAAATAACTCTGGTATAACTATAATTCTGGTGGAAGCGCAGATAACATTCCACTAATAATAGTTGAAAAACTAAAATATAATGTTCTCCAAACATATAAAAGACGGTAGGTTCAACTAGTACGCCTTATGAAAATAACAAAAAATTTCTAGAAATGTTTCGAAAAATTTTCGAAAACTAGTACAAATGGTGGCCGGAAGGCGATGGAAAGGTTTTTCAGTATGTTATTGGGATCCCGTAGAAGAGTGTGAAATTATGTCAAATATATTTTTACGTATTATGCAGGTGGAACAACGTCTTTTGCTTGCAAAACATAGTTTCACACTCCCCTAAGGTGTTGAGACATTGCCGTTTTGCAAATACCACAAAATTGTTCTGACAAAATATATTAATCTATTTTAACGTGGCTCTTCTCTTTCTTTTTTCTCTATTTCAAAAAACTTTTACATTTTTATATCAGTAATATCAAGGGAACCTCGTTTCAAGTTTTAAATTTATATTTATGATCACAGAAGGTCCAACTCTAGAAAGCAAGTAATAAATAACTATATCATAATACTCGCGAGTAGCATAAGCCTTTTGTCACTTATGTAAAAACTAAACTTGAAAAAATTATTTGCACAAATGACTAAATTTTCATTTCACATAAACAGTTTATTAAATCGTAAACGCTTTGATAATTTGGAAAGGAAGATAATACTTTCTAACATGTGCATGCATAATAATTTTTAATGAAAAAAGAAATTTTTCAATGACTATTATTAAGTGTTTTATTATAACGGACTATAAATTTGTCACTATATTATTATTAATTGTATTATTATATGTGTTAATTATACACATGCCTATTCCATTCATAAAAATTTAACATTTAATTTAGTTTAAAATATGTCTGTTTTTGTTAATAATAATTTTGTATAAACAAAATAATAATAATTTTCTACAATATTACGGTTTTTTTTTTTTTTTTTAGTAGTAGTCTATATAACAATATTCTAATTATGATAATATGTTTTATTTACGTTTAAAGTACAAGTAATTTAAAATAGTTTTTAGTACGTAACAATTGTAAAGGTAGGTTAACACTCTAATCCCAGAAGATTCTAGCTACTTCTTGTGCGAATTATGTGTTGTTTACATAGTTTGCTGAATGTGGTATGGTTGAATATAGTGCCTGTTAGAGTCCCTCCATGGTGGCCTTGTTCTATGGATTCGCGGGATACACAATGATTAATTAACAATACTGTAAGTAACTTCTGTTATTGGTGTAGGCTAATTTGAAAAGTATACTTTTTAATTATACCTACACTGTTCTAATCCGAAAGGTTTTCCAATTTACAAGATTGCAACATATTAGAGAGGCGCATCATAAAAAAATGGCGAACATTCCACTTGTGAAGCTCTGACGCTCGTTTGATATATAATTAACACCATTTTCCTATTCAATATATACCTTTCGATCCATTAATTTGAAAAATTTTACGCCCTCTAGCATCCTTTTACTCATTAAATGTATATAATAGACTGTCTGATGTGTGTACTTACCTTTCGGCGCTTAATTCAAACGCAGTAATTGTAACATCTACAATGTGTGCTAAATTGATTTATCTATAGAAAAACATATATAATAATGAGTAAATGATGAAACACATAACTGTAGCATCATAGTTCATTGTTCAGCCGAAGGCCTAAGACACTAAAAGTGTGTCTGTGTGTGGCATCGTAGCGCCTGAACGGATGTAATAAACATTTCAAAAGTAATTTAACAGAGAGTGTTCTTAGCTGTGCGAGCTAAGGTTTCCGTACCCGAAAAAACTAAAACATTGGCGGTGATCTTCAAAATTTATTCAGTTTGTAAAAGGCATGACATATAATTTTAACATATAAATAATTACTATGGAAATGAATGGTCAAATAAACCTGGCTCAATTCATTTTCAAATGTGAAATGGTAAAATAATTAGGTAGTTCAAAACAATAACTCAAAAGAACTAAGTCAACTCAAATATTTCAAATAAAATATTTCCAAAAATTTGTCCCAAAAAATGATAGCTCCCTTAGTATCCTTTCCTTCTCAACTGATGTCCTTGACCATTACTTTGATATTGATTTAAGAAGGAGTGTTATTAGTTTTAAGTGTTTATCTGTGTGTTTCTCAGTGGCATCGTAGCCTTTAAACGGTCGAACCGACTTGATTGAGAAGTATTATATCTAAGTTTCCAAAAATCGGTTTACAAGGAATAAATCGTATTTATCGGGGGTTTTTTAAATTTTGTAAATATCACTTGTATTAAAATGTATCCCCCTATACT